>NC_046366.1:12736564-12794726 GCF_011125445.2 Fundulus heteroclitus
CTCTTTTTTATTTTTAATACAGTAATTTTATCACTGCATTCATCACTTTAAAATCCATAATGTTTATTCCTCCTTTTTATACTATTACAATGTCGTTTTTTCTGATCACATGTTTTTTATTATTCCAGATGAAATTGTGATGAATTTGATTAATTCTTTATTGTAATATTTGGTATATTTAAGATATATGCTGGATAAATTAATCTGGCTATCCCTTCCGATTTTGTTAACAACATTCTTCCAGACATTGAGCCAACTGTAAAATATTTGTTGATTTTTTTTTTTTTTTTGGTAAAATGGCTTGAATATTTGTTATATCATTTCCAATGCGGTCCTTGTTAATCATTATAGCTAAATATTTCACCTCATTTTTATCAATTAAAGTGGGTTGATTATTTTGAATTGCTAAGATTTCACATTTTTCTATGTTCATGTTTAAGCCTGAAGCTTTGAGAAAAAAAGAAACCGCTAAATTAACTTAATAAAATTTATTCGTTACAAATGCAGACTGCGGGGTCATTGTAGTTTGTTTGAGTGGCGTTGCCATAAGGTGACGTCATCAGGAGGCGCAGGGACCATGGAGAATTACTTCGTAAAATTGTCCGTTTACAAACCGCAATCCCGCTGTCGAATAAAACCAACACCCCGCTATAATTACTTTAGTAAGTTGTCCGGACCAATCACAGTGTTTTGCGTAATTGTGCAAACGTTAAACCAATCATGTATAGTGACGTCATCAGAAGGCGCAGGACCCGAGTCGATCTGGTACCTGCACCGGCTTTGAGATTCTCTGTTTCCAGTTAACCTGCAGACAGCTAAGGGAGGGGGGGGGGTAAATGTGCCGCTACAACAAGCTCAGACTCAACACCACTCATAATCAAAGAGTCATTGGAGAAGCATCTGAATGTTTGACGCCCATGAGCCGAGTTGGTTTATTAAATAATGAAGTATAGCGGCGCCACCGCCCAGGTTCATGGCTCATACGTCAAAAAGCAACGTAAACCGATGGAGAAAAGCTGTTTGAGCCGTTCAGTCATGACAAAAACTTTTTTTTAATGTTCTCTGTCATTTTTCAGCCCTCAGGTTTATCCGGTTCCTCTGCTCCTCCTCCTCTAATTCGAGGAACGATTGCAAGCAGTAAAGGCTCCCAGCAGGTCAATGCTCTACTGTCCTCACGTGATTTCAGGCTGATTTCAGGAGATGCACATCTAACAGAGGCGTTATCTGTCGCTCTAGATCCTGACAGGAAGAAGCTCGGGGACAGTCATCCCTCCCCCTCTGGTCCGAGGAGGGCAGCAGGCGTCGTCCAAACACGGCTCCCAGATCATTATGCCACCCCTGGTTAGAGGGCCACAGGTAAGCCCCTGATAGGGACAATAATCTCACTGCTAGTGTCTTAATCCGTCAGTCTTGACAGTCAGGTTTGTTGGACATAGTCCAAACGAATGACAATAATTAGGACTTATAATCTCTCTGCACCTCTGTCTCTTTGTGTACGTTCTCTTTGCTTTGGTGCTCTTTATGTCCCCTCCCTTGTCCTCCGCTTCCCTCGTCCCACGATGTGACTCCGTGTCCTCCCTGTCATCGTCCTGGTTAGCCAATCTCTGTATCTCCGCAGCAGATCCACGCTCTCCGCCAGCACGCAGCATCAGCAGCAGCTGGCAGCTACGGGCGGTTTCAGGATCAGGGCCTCCTCCGCTGCTGCTGGGCCCCAGGAACTCTGCCACCGCCCAGGGACAGAGAGGCGTCGTCCAGTCGGGCCTCATCCGGGTCGGCAACAACGCCAACCTACTGGTCCGTATCTCGCATGGGCTCAGATTAGTGAAATATTGGGATATGGGTTTTTTTTAATTGATGGTAGAGGTTTTAGAGAAGAACAAATGGGTGTTTAGTGACTAATTGCTTAAAATTTGAGACCAATAGCGTACAGTCTTTCAGTGCAGAAACCGGTTTCTTTCCTTGTTGGAGCGATTACTGCCAGAATTTCCCCCTTGAAATTTATTATATTTCTCGTTCAAGAAAAAAAAGCCCATTTTGGGGTCTGAAAAGCTTTTAAAAATGTGCAGCAGCACGTCGCCTGGTTTTCACAGCTAGTGAGCAGGGAGTCTAATGATGTTCCTACAGCTAAAGGTCAGAGTCTTGCTAGTTTAAAAGAAACTGATGCAGCACGGGTTGAAGGAACGGAGTAGAGGAAAAAGACGAGTCTGAAACGACTCGCTGATGGAGATGGGATTCCCAGATAACTCGATGTTTTTGTTTGTCATGTGTCGGCTAACTGGGACTTGAGTCTTTTCTCATTTTAAACTTGTTACCTTTGTGTTGGATAGATGGATCTTTTCTGTCTTCCTCTTCACAATAGACCAGATGCTATTTCAGAGAATAAATACAGAAATTACTAAATGGCTCCAAATAAAGTGGAATAAAAATCATGCAGAATGATAAAACGGGTTTAAGTTATGTTAGATGTATAAAATTTGACAGAAATTGGAGTCAACATTTTTAATTTTACTCATCAGTTTAGCTCAATTGGATATTCAATTTCCATTTAAGTTGCACATTTAATTAATTTTTTGTTTTCCTCTGTCCTTTTTTTCCCCTCATTTTAGCTACTTACTTAATGTATTGAAATTTTCTACGTCTGGCTATCACTATACCATCGTTTTCAGAGTTCATCTGTTGTTTTTTTTTTTTATTTTAAAGGAACATTTTAAAGGCGCTTTTCCCTCTTGTTCACTCCCACGTGCATTTCATTTTCATGTTTTGTCAAATTAGAAATAAATACAGGAGTTTAAAAAAAAACGAGAAAATAAATCAATCAATAATGAGATAAGATAAGCAAATATGACCTTGAATAATTGGGTATAATAAAACCATAGGACATTGTTGCAATTAAAACATTTAATATCAACATTATATAAAAATTCATGGATCTATTTTTCTTTAGTTTTCTTGCCATATTGGTTTTTATTTACTGTATTCGTTATTGATTATGGTAGGTTTAAATCTCCAAAAACTCACTCTGAAATTAAACTAATCTGGATTAGTTGTTTGCCCCTTTAAATACCCACACGTTTCAACCCATTTCAGTTTTGTACCCATGTACTTAACAACAGCATACAAGTTTAATCCTTATGTGTTTGTGATTAATTATGAGGATAAATAATCATAATTATGCTCACGTCTTAACACATAACCTATAAATCAGTCGTATTTTATGGATAATTTCCTCTGGTTGTGGTTCTGATCCCCATTTAGGCCAAATAACAAACTCAAAACCTACCCCTGATCCATCCACGGTAACAGCTGCAGTACACAGAGGAGATTATATGAAATGATTTTAGATCATTGGGCACAAAGAGGCCAGAACTACAAAAGTATGAATACATGTGCAAAACCTCGTCCCCGCTTCATGAAGCTGAAGTTCAATGGCGTTAATAATCGTATTGCTACACTGCAAAAAGAGAACTAAAAATAAGTAAAATTTTCTTGAAATTAATGTATTTCTCTTTGATTTGAGCAGGTTAATAAGATTATTTACCAATAGAATGAGTACTTTTACCCCTAAAATATGATAGATATACTGCACTTGAAATAAGAACATAGGGATGAGTTGTTCCTATTTTAAGTGTAAAAAGTCTTATTCCATTGGCAAACGATCTTATTTACCTGCTCAAATCAAGGGAAAATACTCTCATTTCAAGAAATACTTTCTTATTTTTTGTTCTATTTTTGCAGTGTATGGTGACCTTGTGATTAAGTGTGGCAGGTCTAAATGAAAGCCAGACGTTGGTTTGTCCGTTTAAAATCTCGCGTTGAGCATTTTCCGGCTTCACTGTCGGTAAACGTTGCTCAGCTGCTATTTACTGACTTTTTCTGGCAGGAAGTAAAGGAAAAGCAACAGGATGTGAACCCAGAAGCAGAAGTTTTGTTTTTTTCCTGATTCAGGGGAAACAACCGAAGGGCTTCTTTTTATCTGCTCTGGTATAAAAGCTGCTGTATTAAACTCTTCAAATCTAGGTTAGGTTATTCTACGCAGAGTATTTCAAACCCAGGTATTGATTTGTGAAACCTTTAATTAACGTCTCTTATATCTGCAACAAAAAAGCCTTTCTTAAAGAGTTTTTGCTTCAACAGCTTCCTGTTGAAGCAAAAAAATAATCGATATTGGCAACATGAACATTTCAATACTTAAGACTATATTTTATGTTTTAAAAATGTTTTTATTGATTTGGTCTATATCGCCATATTCCTTAATGAACGGTGTGTGGATAATGTACAAAAAGCAACTTATCCTGCTGGTGATTTTTTCTTTTCATTTTTTTTCTTAGCATAATGGCTAAATTAATGATTTTTTTTAAAGATCTGTTTTTTTTTTACATTTCTTTTGTATATAGATCTGGGAAGGCTGGAGCCTGAGGCAGAAACAGGCCAATGGCTACGACTAAAACTAGATTTAACACTGAGATGGTGTTACGTTGGTGATTTACGCCACTTTTCAACGACGAAAAGCCTTAGTACAGTTTATTTTTATAAGAGCAACATTGTATTCAGCTGATGTGGGGGTAAAATGTTTCCTATCAACTTAATGTGTGCTCAAAATCACACTGATAGTTTTGTCCAGTAAACTTAAACAATAATGGTAACATTTCTCAGTCTGTTTATTAGAGCCGAGTACATTGTAAACTGTCAACTTCCAAACACTCTCAAGAGGCATAAGTCAAATAAAAAATACAAAGAATAAATAAAACACCCACAGACTGCTGGCTTAGAGTGAATTTGAGTCGTCTATGATGCAGAATAAAATGCAGCCTGAGTGAAATGATGGCCTCTGATTGGTCAGAATATGAGTGAAATGATTGGAGGAGCAGAAAATCCGCCTTGTATGGTTGGTAATGTAACATAGTGAATAGACATGCCTGACTTCAAGTTATACTCGTCATGTCTGAAGTTTATTTGGACGAGAAAATCAGGGGGAAAAAAGTTATACCCCACCAGAACCTAAATGAGCAAAATGTTAATCGATACTTGATAAGAAATCAATCTAAACTCTTGCATTGACTGTTTATGAACGTCAACCTACGGTGCTGATTAAAGACGTCCTTTCTACTCTGACGATTCAAACCCACAATAGATATAAAAGTCATTGACAACTTATCAGTGTAGAATAATCTAGTCCAGGTGTGAAGACTTTAAAGATTGTAGTTTTTTTTAACTACAGCGGGTTAAATAAACTCTAGGGAGTGACCGATGGGGCGGAAATGCCATTTAGCTGTTTCCTGAATCGGGAATTGTGTACGTGAGCCGGAAGAAGCTGACGCTCCCTGCTTGGTTTTCACCGTGCTAAACTGTCCACGACGCTGAAAATGATTTAAACTTTTAATGTAGCCCTTTACTAAACGAGCTGTTCAAATGTCAGGACTGCAATAAAGTCGCTCCAGTTAAAACATGGGCTGAGTTGCTGTATCTTAGAGTCTGAAATCCTGTGTGAAACTATTAAAAACGCCTTTGATGGTGTCCTAATCTGCGTCTGCTTTAAAGGAAACGGAGCAGTGGATAATGACTCAGTCCAGGTTTGACAACACGACTGATTTTCAAGCTTTAGCCTATTTAATGTGGTCTAAATGACCCCAAAACAACAAGTTCCTCTGTTTTTACACGCAGCTGGGGATAGAGCTGCACAATATATGGAATCCCAATATAATCCTAGATCCGTAGAGCTTGTCACCTTTTATTTCTTGTGAATCCCAATATATGGAATCCCAATAATAATAATAATAATAATAATGCCAATGGTTTCTGTGCAGCTACAAAGGTAGGCCCGTGGTTTTTCTGGAGCAGTTCAGGAACTCCCCGTGTGCTGATGTTCAGGAGCTTTGATGGATTTTTAATGCCTGTTGATGGCCGCTCCTTTATAAAGATGTTGGTGACCAAGATGTTGACGCACACACAGAGGACTGAGAGTTTGGGTTAACCACAGTCTGCACCAACATATTCAGCTATAATATTGCTATCACATGATTTTCTAACCTAGAATAAACTAGTCAGCTGTCGACTTGTTTAGGTTTTGATGAGCTTCTTCCTCTCAGGTAAGATATTAACTGTGAGCATGAAGAGCAGCTAGAGTCCCTCAGTTCGGCCTATTATATACTTTAATATAATATCCTACCAGGAACTGCATCCAGGCCGTCCAGTGGGGTGGAGCTTTACGTGGGCCTCCAGTGATATGTGCGGTTTTATCATATCCACACCGTTCAGATCTGTGTAGTGCAGGGGTGTCAAACTCATTTTGGTTGAGGGGCCGCATACAGCTTAATCTGATCTCAAGAGGGCCACACGAGTAAACTCATTGCAAGATTAAATAGAACTAATAAATGTGGACTTGTTGATTTTTATATTAAGTTAATTTCACTTTTACTCAATATATTATGAATAACCTCAGCGTTTTTAAGAAAAGTATGTGCAATTTCAACAATACTTTTACTCAGTTAAACATTTACTTGTGCATTATGCATAAGAACTGATCACAGTGATTTATACAATGTTGAAAAACATTTATTCACATTTTTTGGAACTTAAAAACACTGACCTGCATGACAAAATACATCAAACAGATAAAAATTAAGAAATGATTTGAATTTTTCCACACCTGAAGCTTAATCTGCTGATTAAAACACAGCACCCCTCGTGGACAATATAGGAACTGCATATTTTCAATTAAATGAAGTACATGTTTTTTTCAATAATTGTTTTATCATTCTCTTTTATCTTGTCCACTTGTGAAAGTCAAATCTGATGAGCTCTTTGTGGCATCTTATTGCCACATTGCCAGACAGGACACTTTTTTTTTTATAATGATAATGCATTTAGCCACAGGGCCGGACTAAATTGTTCGGCGAGCCGGATCTGGCCCGCGGGCCGTTTGTTTGACACCCCTGGTGTAGTGGCTGAAAGAAACCAGAGATGTTCCTGCTGATGACTCCTTCCTGTCTCTGCTCGTCTCCAAAGGCCTCGCCGTCCGGCGTGAAGGGCTCCTCCTTAGGGAGCGCCGGCGTCTCTGTGGTCAGCGTGAACGACTCCCCGGCCAGCCGGCAGGCCGCAGCCAAGCTCGCCCTGCGCAAACAGCTGGAGAAGACGCTGCTGGAGATCCCGCCTCCCAAGCCCCCCGCGCCAGAGTTCAACTTCCTGCCCTCAGCGGCCAACAACGAGTTCATCTACCTGGTGGGGCTGGAGGAAGTGGTGCAGAACCTGCTGGACACCATCCACAGAGGTGTGTTTGACGCTCTGGTGCTGTTTGCTCGCCTCTCAACGGAAAATCGCTGCTTATTTTCAGCTTGGTCAGCAATAATTATTAAATATGGACTCATGAAGACTAGAAAAAGGCCTTATTCTCTGTATTATGCTTAACAGTAAAGGAAAAAATGCTTTAAACAAGAACATAAATATTCAAAGATTTTTGGTCTTTACTGGGCTTTGCAGTAAATTAGAAACTCATTGAAAAGTTACTTGCTTAAGTAATCTGCTTAAGTAAGGCGATAAATCGATTTAATCCATTAATTCGAATTGACAAGTTGTTGTTTAAGATTTAATTTTTGGAAAATGTAAATTTTATTTAGCAAATGCTCTCATTTGGGCTTCCATGAGGAGAATAACCAGCAATGCTGAATAAATGTTTAGGAAAATATATTCCTAACCTCTTGTAAAGGGGAAACTTTTTGTACCAGTAATACGAGCCTCTTTAATTGAAGATTATGTCTCAGGGCTAATTAAAGCCCCACACTGCAAAAAGGGAACTAAAATAAGTCACATTTTCTTGAAATGAGTGCATTTTTCCTTGATTTGCTAAGTATTTCTACCCCTAAAATAAGATAATTTTATATCCTGTGCTTGAAATAAGACGATGGAGATGAACTGTTCTTATTTTAAGTGCAAAAGTCTTATTCCATTGGAAAATAGTCTTATTTAGCTGCTCAAAACAGGGAAAAATGCACAAATTTCAAGAAAATTTTGCTTATTTTAGTATCCTTTTTGCAGTGCACCTGTAGTTCCTCAGAAAATAGAAATATTTCATGAAGACTAATTGGGGCTCCCTCTGCATGACTGACTGCACCAATGCAGAGCAGCATGGAGGCGTCAGAGCGTCCATTTTGCTTTACTGGCGTCCAGTTATTGGTGCTTTTGGCCGTGTGGGCAGATCCATAGACCTTTTATTTCTTGTGTTGTTAAAGTTTGGTTTTGCTCAGTCCTAAGGAATTTGCCATCCCTCCCTGTCCAGGAAAAACAGGCGTGCCGCTGTCCATGCAGGCGGTCCGCGACCCGTTCATCTGCACCCAGTGCAACACTGACTTCACCTGCCGCTGGAGGCAGGACAAGGCTAAAGGCGGGGCCGTGCTCTGCGAAGACTGCATGTCGTCCAATCAGAAAAAGGCTCTGAAAGCCGAGCACACCAACAGGCTGAAAGCCGCGTTTGTCAAAGCCCTGCAGCAGGAGCAAGAAATAGAGCAGCGTATCCTCCAGCAGGCGTCCTCCCCGGTCTCCCACGGTACGTCGTCAGCCGCCGCTTCGTCGCTGAAGGCGGAGCAGCTGGTGTCCCAGCAGCTGAAGCAGGCCCAGGCCCGCGTGTCCTCCCTGCAGCACCACCACCACCAGGCCAGCAGGGGAGCCATTCCCCATCATCACTCCATTAAGCAGGTTGGAAAAGCTGCTTTCATTCTTAAACGCTAACCTTTGTGTGCATAGACATAATATAAGAGTAGACGCCTCATTGGGCGGGTTCTGCCTGTGCTGCGATGCGTCAGAGCGTCCGCCATCTTAAATGTGGCAAATCTGCAGTTACTCAGTCACTTAAACAGTATCAGAGGGACTTTAATCTCCGAATATACTTTGTATTCGTAGTATTTTTGTTTTTGTAATATTACAAGTTTATTTTCGTATCCCTTTAGCTTCATTCTCCTGAATTTATTCTCCTAAAGAATAGAAATATTTGAAATAATCTAATCTGGCCCTATTACTCCAGGAGTGAAATAATTCAGCAAACTGTGATTATTCTGGAAATGTTCCCCCTTAATTCTCATAATATGACGTTTTTCTCATAACAATATCACTTTTGTGGTTTTTTTTTTTGTTTGTTTTTTTCTTTTATTGACCTAGGACTTTTTTTCTCATATTATTAATTTTACCTCTTTAATACTCCCCCAAAAAGTCTGTTCCTAAAGGTTCACATGTGACACGGTTTTATGGAATAACGACGACCACAATGTTTAGATTTAACAAATCGATCCTTATATATAGATCTATCTATCTATCTATCTATCTATCTATCTATCTATCTATCTACCTATCTACCTATCTACCTATCTACCTACCTACCTACCCACCCACCCACCCACAATAACAGAACTCAACTTTTTTCTGCCACATACAATATGGCGGTGACGTTGACGTGCGAACCTGCGCCCTATGACGCGTCTACATATTCACGTTTGTGTGAGCCAGTAACGCTTAAAGTTAAACTCTTCTGCCGCTCTCTCCCCCGTAGAGCTCGCAGGGCCACCTGTCCCGCGGCGTCTCATCCATGGGGGTGAGGGGCGTCCCCCACTCCTTCTCCTCCTCCTCGCAGCTGCAGAGTGCAGTGGCGGCCGCGGCTTTGGTCAGCCGGCCAGGTAAGCACGCCCATGTTTCCCACCGCTCTGTCCAGAGTTCAAAGGTGAGCAGCAGTGGGATCGGCGGCGGCAGGAATGCCAGCGGAGGTAGTGCCTCGGCAGCTGCATGGAAGAAGCAGAGCAGCAGTAACGCAGGTAGACTCGCATTGAGGCCCGGCCCTGGCGCCCGACATCTCCTCTCTTTCAACCTCCTGTCTGGTCCTAAAGCAATCCTTCAGCACCTTCACTCCAATTTTTAATAACGGCCAAACACGGTCAAAGCACTGAGGATTAGTTGAGATTAAAAAGGACAAGGAAATGTTTTCGGACAAGGCAGCCCCCACTCCCCCTTCCTGGAGTCGGTCCCGTCTTTCCTCCTTTAGTGTCCTGGTTATGGTGAGCTCCTGCTTCCTCCTGGGTGTCTCTGCTCTAAAGTGGATCTTTCAGTTTCTCCTGTGCAGCGGCAGTCAGAGGTTTACGTCAACTCGTCACGGTTATGAAGGGAGGAATAAGGTTAAACCATAAAACTGCAATACCTGTTATTATTTATCTCTAATATTTTTATGTCTAATGGTGCATTTTCTCTAATCTGCACACAGTCAAAGTTAGGAATACAGGCCCAAATATTTTATACATACAGTCCCACTAATGTTTGGATAAATGTTCTGAAGAGATTTGTGGAGAAAGTGTAAAGTCCACCACTGATAACTCCTGACATAATTTTTGATTTGGTTTATTTGCTGGGAAGATGCTGGCTTTTAACCTCGGCCCATTATTCTTAGCAGAATAGAGGTAAGCTTTCAGAAAGCTCTGAGCAGAAATATCTGAGTTTATTCCACATCCGGTTCTGATCCGTTTGGATCATTGCCTCGTTGGGACGCCCAGCTGAGTCTACGGTTCAGTCATGTGACCTAAACCGTGTCCCTCAGGTGAAAAAGTATTTCATTCAAAGGTTCAGATTGTTTAACACCGCCACAGACTGAGAGGACATTGCTCCACAGCTGGCATCTTCAAACACAGCATAAGACGAGTTTTATGATCTGATGAAACGATGAGCTGTTCCTCCACCGCCTGGAAATGACAACTTAAATAGTTTAATTCCTTAACTTCATATAAACTCAACAGGTACGCTGTTGAATCGTGGGACATGATTGGGTGTCCTAAGAGAACAGCGAGCTTTTCCATGATGTCAAAATGGATGAACAGGCAAACTTTAAGCTCTTAGAATGAATTCACTTGAGCTCTGCTTAAAGCGCAGCGTCCGTACTGTAAAGTCAGACCAGTTTCTGTACATCCACAAGGCTAGATCATCCCAGGAGTCAAACGTTTGAACACTAAAACGCACCTGATCCAACATGCAGAGGAACATTTAAACCTCGTCCTTTCTATCTAAATATATAAAATATATGCATTTGGACCACTGAGCTATATAATACACTGGAGTGCTGATTTTGCAGAAAAACTGAAGTCACTGGCCGCCATCTTGCTACTCCCTACTCTCACAGAATCCCACAGGATTTGGTTGCAACAACAAGCAGTTTTCTGGCTGAGTGAAAACGTTTCACAGGTAATTGTACAGTCAGTGGATGTACTAACACTATCAACTACTAGGAGATTAGGTGCTGAAATATTTTACATGTTATTCATATTAAATATATATATATATGTATATATACGTATGTGCATATGTATATATATGTATACATATATTTTATATATTGTTATTTATATATTTATAAATGTTAAACATATATATTTAAATGAATAAAATGCAAAATATTTCAGCACATGACTTTCTCAGTACTTGATATTTTTAGAACATAACATAAAAGTATATGGCATTTGACATTTTAAAAGTCTTAAGCCCCCTCCGGAACATGAGAAAATCCTCGTTATTCGATGCTGTAGCGCACATATTCCCTAGTTACTGGAGGGAAATAGGGAGTACCAATATGGCGGCTGGTGGCTTCAAAGCGACTCGTTCAAACAGACGGTGATTAGCACTCCAGTGTATTATATAGCTCAGTGATTTGGACCCATTTCTTTTTTAAAGTTAATCAAACATCTGTCGTTCCAACCTGGGGGGGGGTTATTATTAAATGCTGACAATACTCCTACTGACGGAGAGTGTATGTAAACTTCTGACTGCTGCTGCGTCTGTGTGTCGTTGGGACTCTGCTTTATACTCCAGTAGTCCTCCTCCCTCCGTCACTGACTCCTCCCTCCTCCAGCTCCTCATGTCTGACCCGCTGCTCTCTGCTGCATGTTCACAGGAGTCACCATGGCCTACGTGAACCCCAGCCTGACGGGCCACAAGAGCTCGGCCGCCGTGGACGCCCGCCAGAGGGAGTACCTGCTGGACATGATCCCCTCACGCTCTTCCATCTCGCAGACCGCAAACACGTGGAAATAGTCGCATAAACGGCTATTTATGTCGTGCCCAACCTCCTCGGCTCCGATAAGGCGGTCCGCAGCGCCCCCCCCCCCCCCCCACCCTACCCCCACACAGGACTGATAACAATCTCTCAAAGTGAAGAAAGGTTCCTGAAATCTCTTTGTAAGATCTTATGCTTTAGTTTTCAATATTCTCGTTGTTTTTTTTGACGTTCGCGCTGTTGTTTTGATAATTATGCACAGACCTTTTTTTTTTATTATTATTATTATTATTGTTTTGAGTGGGTCAAAGAAAACTCAAATGACAGCATACTTGAAGGGCTTCCCCTGAGCTCTGTCCTGCAGACGGAGCAGAGAAGCTGCGTGAGAAGAGCTCAGAGTTTTTGGGTCGCCGGCCCTTTCTGCCATGACGCCGATCAGACCAGTCCTCGCTTTTTCACACTTGAATGGTTCCAGTTTTAAACCCGGGACTTTACGTTCAAATCCGCATTCACTTTAGGTAAAGGTAAAAAAAAAAATAAAGAAAAAAATCAACAAGTTGTAAAATTTTTATGACATCCTCTCTGTGTAGTGAACCGTTTGAGTTTAAGTTGTATTTACAGTAAGTTATTTTTTTTTTTTTTTTGCTTTTGACTGATGTTTAAAGTCACTCGGTATGACGGTGGTTTCCACTGATGAAGAGTTTCCTCTAGCTTTGTTTTTTTTTTTTTTTGTTTCCCCAGTTTAACAGCATGCCTATCCTTACGCCTGTTTTGCACCTTAGCAGAAGAAGCGCGGTGCCATTGCTTAACTCATCTGTAATTACCATCTACTTATTTTATATTATCGTCAACATTGTAAGACTTTGATTATGCCGTCGTTGCGAGCTGTTGTCGGGGCAGAGTCCTTGACAGCCCCCCCCCCCCCCCCCCCCCCCCAGCCCAGCTAACGAGACTCTGGACTAAACGAGACCGTTCAGAACTTCTCCCCATCATGGATAATTTCTCTGCTTTCCATAATCTTTATTGCATTGTTAAGAATTATGTTAAAGCTTATTTGGTTTACCTTTTTCCTAGTTCCTAAAGAAATAAAAAAATATACATTTTAAATGGCTCCTTTGATTTATTGTTTTTTCTTTGGGGGGGGTATAACAATACTTTAAGAGGGACAAATGTCACACAGCTCGTCTTTTCATTGCACTCGCTGTTTGTGCTTTGGTTCAGTTATTATGATGACCACTAAACTGACGTTTTTGCTGCTATTTATTCACTAATGGGGGACTTTCTTCCATTCGACATATTTCCTGAATCCCCTACATTGTCAACAGATCATCACACCTGAGCTATGGATCTCTGCAGCTCCTCTGGTGTCATCGTTTGGCTTCTGCTGATGAGTACCATCCTTGCCTGACCTGCTAGTTTGTGTAGACAGCCATGTCTACTCTGGCAGATTAAAAACCCAACCCTGCTTTAAACTTTACTACAACTTGACTTCTGACCTGTTTGCTGTGTTTCTTGGTCTGCATGATGCTGTTGGGTCACTGAAGTCTAACAAACCTCCGAGGCCTTCACAGAACATAGATATGTGCTGAGATTAAAGTAACACAGACTAGTCCTCTTACCCTGACCTTTCTTTTTTTGTTCTTTTTTTGTGCTCTGCTCTTTCTTTTTTCTTGTCAACACCACTGTGCACCATCCTTTTTCTTCTACAACTGAGTTTGAATCTCCTGGCTGCATTCAAATCCTAAGGTGCCCCATGTGCTCCAAAGTGGCCGTGGTGAGAAAACAAGGCAGTGAAACATTTTCCCATAGCAAACACTGCAAAAAGGGAACTAAAAGTAAGTAAGATTTTCTTGAAATAAATGTATTTCTCCTTGATTTGAGCAGCTAAATAAGACTATTTGCCAATGGAATGAGTATTTTTACCCCTGAAATAAGATAATTAGATATCCTGCACTTAAAATAAGATGATTCAGATGAACTGTTCTTATTTTAAGTGCAAAACTCTTATTCCATTGGCAAATAATCTTATGTACCCGCTCAAATTAAAGAAAAATCCACTCATTTCAAGAACATTTTACTTACTTTTAGCTCAATTTTGCAGTGAACGCATGGATTGAGGTTTTTTCCTGTACTAGATGCAGAAAGAGAAAGAATGACAGGTCCTCTGCTGCCACTCTCTCTGCCTGTAGATGATGCCGAGTCAACTGATGCTTAGCTGGATTTTTACGCTCTTCAGACATGTCTGGTTTGACTTGTTACCAGCTCGTCAGATTTAGGTAGTTGAGCGTCTGCAATTTTGGGTTCACCTAAATGCACCTAACTTAAGTAGTTGGGAGCACCATTCACAGGTCAGCTTGCTAAAGAGCTGCAACAGGAACCTTGGCCACCATAGATATCCATAATAAAGGCCTTTATGGATATCTATGTTTGCCACAACGACTGGGCTGTTATCATTGATTTGGTCTCCCTTAACGTGTTGGTCTGGTCTTGGATTAGGGCATCCTCACTACAGCACTATGTTTCTGTGACTCGAAAGAAACTCCATCGTACCAAAGTTTTGTTTAGAAGTATCAAAGTGAGCTTTAATACAACCACAACAGAATGACTTTTTTTTTTTATTTGCCCAAATTATTGAAGATTGTGTCTTTTTCTTTCCGCTGTATAATTATGTGCTATTTTGTGCTGGCTTATTGCACAAAGAGCCCCGTGGCTCTACGCTTCTTCGGGAGGAGTGAATGCTGCTTGTCAAGACTTTGATGCAATCAACTGGGTTCCCTTAGAGAGGTAATTGTTTTTGACCAATCTGTATAATCTGATTGAATTTGACTTTGGAAAGTGCTTTGAAATGACATGTTTCATGAATTGAATTGAATTGAAAATTTAATACAGATAGGCACCAGCAACTCCCACGACCCCATGAGGGATTAAGCGGGTCAAAAAATGGATGGATGGATAAAAATTTAATAAAAAACAAATAAAATGTGTTTGTGCGAATAATATGTAATGAGAACTTCTGCAAGGTGCTGTATAAGAATACATGTTATAACAGCAAATAAGACAATGTATGTGACAGAGCCTTGAGCGACACCTTTTCTGGTTTTCTGGTAGCAAAAAGAAAGCTACGTTATTCTTTTAAAGAAAGGCCTAAATGTTGAAGCATGTGGGGGTAAAAGGAGATATGATTCATGATGTCTAATATATCATATCAGTAGACCTGTCAAGTGTTTACAGGTCTATTAACACTGAAGCACAGTGCTCCTTGAAATATAAGGAGGCCACAAAATGTTTCAAACCTTTATTTGAATCTTTTTCAGAGCTAAGCTATATAACCGTATTTATATTTGAATGTTTACCAGTTTTCTTGAGTCCCTTCTTTTGGAGTGATAGTCTGGATATTGTTCAATAGATATTTAATATTGCCACCTTTCAGTGAGGGGAGTACATAAGCTGTTTTACAGATGTCTGGCTCAGTGTTAGTGAAAACAGAAAGATTAAAAATATGACGCTGATTCAGATGTATGTCTTGCAGCGAGGTGCAGACAATGAGGATACTTAGAAGCTGCATATTGTTTAGTAGCCAGGCCTATTCAGACAGAAAAAATTGAGAAACTGGGAAAGTTTGATCATCACTGGGAACAGGACTGACAAGGAGATGCATACCGTCGTAGACTGAAAAACTTTAACCAAGGAGCTAGAATAAATAAAGGTCTGTTATAGCACTTTTCCATTTTGGTTGGTCTGACAATGGCATAGAAGTGCCATGTAGTGTAAACCTTTTACTGTCATTTTGACAATTTTAATACAAGAACTACTCTGTAATGAGTATTTATATACAGCAAATGTTGCATATCTTCCATACCTCTAAGAGTCAAATTATCTCTGCAGCCATTCATTACAGTTAAAGTCTCTAACAGGTGGTGCCAAAACAACATAAATACAATAAGGAGCAACTTTGGGTCATCAGTTAAGCTTTTGGTACCAACCAGTACACTTAATAGGGTAGTAGAACATGTTCATGAGAAGTGAGCATGTTCTCACTTCTCTATTTTTTTTGTGTTAACTTCATACTTTCTGTATTGTTAGAAGTTTATTTTTTCTATTTACACGATACAATATTTTTGCCCCTTTTTTAAATAAGTATTATATAATTAAAGGTGAGCGTAGTAGCGAGTTACATTTCCTCTTTTACATTTCCTGATTATTTAAAAAAGATAAGTTCTAGCTGAAGTTGTACTGCCCTGTTCATTTTATTTCTATTCATCTGATATTATTAATGCGTTACTCCACCCACGCTTTTATTTGCGTTTATTAATGCATTACTCCACCCAGTGCGTTTCTCCACATTAATGATATGGAGTAACGCATATTATTAATGCGTTACTCCACCTACTGCTTGTAGTATGTGGCAAAGTGAGACATATTTCATGTATACAAGGTGACCGGTGTTAATATGGCTTCTTCTTCTGTCTGCTGAGCCTGACGCATCATTGGATGTCAAGTGAGTAAAGAGTCACCGGAAGTAGTTGGTTCTGTTCATGCATAAATATGTCACCTGCTGTACATATTGCTTTCAAAAGGTTAAGAAAAAATTGATTAGCAAAAGCATGTGTCTTGGCTAAAATGAAATTCTACTTTTACTATTGTTTATTTATTATTCAGAATTTGTAAATTGGTGTTTTGCTCATCTAAATTGCACTAAATAAATCAACACATGCATACATAAATAAGACACTATGTCCAGTTTCCCAATACTGTTTTGCTTTTATGTAAAAAAAAACTTTTTACTTCATTATTATGATTATGTGGTAATGCTACTCTTACTAAAGCACACTTTTTTAATTGCTCTGTATGTATGCATACATTTTTGTAACCAGTCATAACAGAGAATGTTGTGACACGCATTTGAAATACAACGTTCCCTGAACGAACGCGTGGGGGCGGTGTGGAGCGCTTCCGAAGTACGCGTGCTGTGCGCTAAAGAAGAAGACTCTCCGCGTCTGTCAAGGAGGAGGCCGGCGCAACATGGCGGGGTCCAAGGTGAAGCAGGACATGCCTCCTCCGGGAGGATATGCAGCCTTTGATTACAAGAGAAATCTTCCGAAGCGAGGACTTTCGGGTACAGACGCCCCGTCTACACTGCCTTAAACCCGCGGCCACACACTCGGGATGTGAAGGTTGGACAGGTTACACTGTCCGAGCAGCGGCTCATGCTAACTGCTAGCTGTCCATTCATAGAGACATGAACGTAAATAAAAAGGTCGTTGTTGGTAGTTTTTTAGCTGAGCTTCTCGCGTAGAGAAACAATTGTGTCAGTGTTATGTTGTAATTTATTAAACGTTTAAATTGCCAAGAAATCGGTTTAAGCGATGATTAGCCACATGCTAAAGTGTTAGCACAGATGCTTTGTTTACTGCGGCCACTTTGAAGGATACAGCTTACTTTGTGGGGTGGAAATGTGGATTGGATGACTGAGGAGAGATGCTGAACAGATTTTAAAAGCATCATTTCATTTAATAAGTGCTGCAGGATAGGATATGCAAATGCTAATGAAATCCACTACTTTAAATAACGAGAAGGATTTATTGTCTTATTGTGCTTACAGATTTGTTGCTTTTGCCTTTTTTTGTCACACTTAAATGTTTCAGGTTATCAGACAGGTTTTATTATCAAAGATGGCCTGGGTTCATGAAAATCAGAATCAGAAATACTTTAATAATCCCAGAGGGAAATTATTTCCCTCTGGGATTATTAAATTACTTCCAAAATGTGTCTGAAAAAGAATTGTATAACGCTCGCTGCTAGATTTCACATGGGCCAGGTTGGTTTGGGTGGCTCCATTTCCTCTTTAATACTTGAAATCATTTAAAAACTACTTTTTTTATTTACTCGAGTCATCTTTGTCTGATATTACCGTTTGGTGATCTCCTCAAACAGTATAAAGCTAGACATTTTAATATACAGTTCATCTGAATTGTTTAAAAGAAAAACAAAATCCTTCGTTATGTTTGCACAGAGACTAAACAAATGCAGAATAATCCAGTTCAAGTTTGGCCAGACTCTGGATTTTAGATGAGATATTCCAGCTATCCAGAGGTTAGTATGTAGGGCTGGAAGATATAGAAGAAAAGTACATTGATAAAATAGAAATATTGATTGATATAGATAATTCAAATTCAAAACACATATTGTAAGTGCAGCCCTGGTTATTTTATCCTGTTGCTTAATGCTCCTTTTAAAAATAAAAAACAATGAATTCAAATAAACCTTTCATTCAACCAACTTTTTTACCAAAACTGTAAGCCTTTAAAAAGGAACAAAAAGAACTTGTGCTCTCTAAACTCTCTGAAGCTTGACGAAGGAGCATCCTGTCTCTGTATTGGTAATTGGTTGTAATTACTGGTACTACACGATGAGCTAGAATGCAAAACGAAGGCAAACTGTTCCTCTATTAAACTTTTTATTGACCCCTTTTCGTCTATTTAATCGCCTGTCCATCAGTCGATGCATATTGTTACTGAATTATTGTCCGGCCCTATTACGCGGACAGACGGCCCTTTTCAGGTCCTGTTCGTCCTAAGTACCGTCAGTAATGATGCTGTTTGTGTGTAGAAGGTGATTCATGACTTGTTTTTCAAACCAACAGGTTACAGCATGTTTGGAATCGGCATCGGCATCATGGTGTTCGGCTACTGGCGGCTCTTCACCTGGAACAGAGAGAGGAGGTAAGCCCCCAGCCGTTTGGCTCACGAGTCAGATTTATCTGTCAGCGTGGCGCTCATACGGGCCGTGGTGTTTGCATCCCAGGCGCCTGCAGGTGGAGGAGCTGGAGGCCAGGATAGCGCTGATGCCGCTCCTGCAGGCGGAGCACGACCGAAGGTGAACGTTTGAAGTCGCGTAGACTTTGTGTTTGAGGGGGGTGGGGTGTGCTGTTGGCGTAAACATGTCCGCTTCGCTCCTCCGCAGGACTTTAAGGATGCTGCGGGAAAACTTGGAAGAGGAGGCAGTCATCATGAAAGATGTGCCAGGCTGGAAGGTAAGGAGGCCAAAAATGCCCCAGTATATATTCACTAAGTTCTTTATTATATTATCATGCACCATATTCAATCTCCATATAACATTTGAAGTGTGCTTCTTTGTTTTGTTTTTTTGTTTTTTGATGGGGGGGGGGGGGCAACATCCTTGGAATAGTTTTTATTTCCATGCACAAACATTTGGAGCACTTCACCTTGTATTCCAAGGTATCAAACCACAGAAGGTGAGAGGAGGAGAGTAATTGTGGTATCCTCATTTTTCTTCACTAAATCGACCGTCTACACTGGAAGATGTCGTTTTAACGTATGACGTCAAACTAGCGTTTCGTTGTATAACGCTGCTTTACTTACATGGAGTCGGCCAACCTCAGGGGAACCGTTTTCACGCCCAGGGTGGTTGATGGTATCATTTCTTTGCCCAGTCTCAGGACTAGCGTTTTCCCTGCCAGGGGGCCACAGATTCTCTCTGGGATTAAGGTCCAGGGATTAGGATGCCGACCTCGTAACGTTGATCTTGTTTTGTCTGGATTCCCTCTCTAGCGTTTCACTCCGTTCAGACTGATGCATGATCCCAGGTATGACATGAATAGTCTGGGAAACGCTGTCTGAGCCGCGGTGCTTCACTGTACATTCAAACTCTCAGTCTTTCTGCCCTCAGTCTATATTTGTAGCTGGCTTTACATGCATTTAACGTAAACAGGGAACCGAAGACTTCTTTGATCACCGTGTAACATTTTATCGAATACACACCACTGTTCTGAACGTTTATGCTATGTTTACACTGCAAGAATAAGCGGTCCTAATCTGATCTTTTTCATGGCAGTGTGAATGGCCCTAATCGGATCTTTTCAACCCCAAGAAAATCCCATTTATCACTTCCATACGTGGTACTGATTCAGAGATGTATCACATTTTTTTCAAAGCGTCTGCAGTCTGAACAGTCACTTCGCATTTTCTCCGTCTTTCACATCACTCTCCTGTCTCTCACTACACATCCACACACAGCAGCAGCAGTTGGCGCTCCATAAAGTCTGTCATTGGTAGCTGCGCTGCTTCCTTTCTTAGCTTACTTCATCTCGCTGTGATGTGGTCTTAATATTGTCGGCTCCCATCGCTCAGCAGCATTATTATTATTATTATTATTATAATGAGAGAAGCCGGCAGGTATCCATGTTTTTTTTATTTTATTAAATTTTTTAACAAAATTGAACACCTCTAGAAATGATTACATTCACCATTACTTCTATAAACAATGTTCTGATCCTTTTATTTGCAGTCCTGAACCATTCAGACAGCAGTATGTCAGTGGTCTGAAGGGCCACCTTAAAAAATAAATCTGAATTAGGCATCAAGACCTGCAGTGTGAACGTAGCCTTAGTCTTCTGAGGAATGCTCTATAATTTATCAAGTTACACAGAATTGATCTCAATCAGTTTAGTCAAATAATTTTCTACGACTCTACAGCAACTACCAGTAGTCTGCCACACAGTAAAATATTAAATCTACTATTGTGAACGCAACCCTCAAAAAAGGATATTACATTCAAGCATGGACGGGTTCAGAACTGGTGTGAGCCCAGATTCCCTTACTTCATGTATTTTTTTTACCACGACTCTTGATTCCAGCGTTCCTCTGCCAGATACCTATGATTGTGCTGCTGCTGCTGTTTGCAGGTCGGTGAGAGCGTCTTCCACACGGACCGCTGGGTCAGCCCTCTGACGCAGGAGCTCTTCAACCTCCGGCCACGCGAAGAGTTACTGCACAAGCGTTTTGGCTTCCTGTGGTACGTGTGATTCCAGCTGAGACGACGATCGCCGAACGCCATCAGCTCCCACAGGGCCCGAGCCCTCGCTCACGTCAGCTTGTAAATGTTCAATAATAAAGTATCTTTTTTTCTGTACCCAGTTTACTGGTTGTCTTTCCTCCAGTTTAGTTTTGACCGAGCTGTAAAAGTTATTCTACCGGTTAATTGGAAAGCCACTCATCATTTTCCATAGAAAAACACACCGCATTTGTCCCTTAGGTTGAGAGCAGGTAAAGATCTGCCAGTGGCATAAGAATTTTTGACCCCTTGATAAATTGTTCCCATATTAATTGAATCAGAATATATTATTTACCTGCTCAAATCATGTATGAATATACTCATCTCATATATCCATTCTTGCAGTTTAATCATTTCCCAGAACTGTTTGTGTTCATTTAAAAAATAATATAGCAACATTCCCATGGGTGCCACTGGGAACTTTGGGCCCCTTGGGAAAAAAAAAAAAAAAAAATCATCCCAAAAGCTAATTTACAATAAAAGGTTCTTTTTTGGGGGCCCAGCTCATCAAGTGAGTTGTCCTAACTTTACGGCACCCATAAACCCTCCTTAAGGCACATAGCAAGCCATTGTGGCATAATAGATAAATGCACCAGTTTATGTCAACCCTGCAGCTTTTGGACATCCCTGCTTCAACACAGCTGCATCACATGGCCCCATTGTTCAGCTCTGCAGAGGCCTGGGCCTTTGAGAGAGAAGGGAGGGAGCTAAAAGTTGCAAAGCGGCTGTGTAGGCAATGGCGCCACCAGGGGGTGGCTGTGCCATGTCCTGACCACCCCACTGGCCAGTGTAGATTGTAGCTCAATTTATTAATCATTAATCGTGTCCCATTATGCACAGCCAGCAAGGCAGCTGCTTTTCTTGACCCAACACGCTTTTATGTGCATCTGCCAGTATCTACTTTCTCCTAGTAATTGTTTTGTTTTCAATAACTGTACCTTATTCCTAATATTACTCAATGAAATGGAATTGTTCAACTCAAAATGTTCACTGCACGTCTATGCACATTAGATCATTAAAACCCAAACAAACCAAAAAATATTAGGCGTTTTAGTTTAAGGACAGTTTTCTACAGGCAGCTACAGTAGTAGAACAAATCCTGAAATCATGGCTTTTAGTTTGAGTGTGCCACACAGAGTTCAAGTGGCCCCTATGAAACATTTCTGGAGGCACCACTGTGTGCGGGACTGAATAGCTGCTAGCCAGAGCCACAAATGTTATCCTAAGAATAGGGAAACTCACTGCTGCGCCAAATTACAGGACTGAAGATGCTCTAAATCACATCACACGGAGCACTAATTGAGTATCTGCAGGTCACTGGCTTTAAAAGGTGATCTGGCAGCTGTACACTGCTCTCAGGTTTCTGCAGGGTTAAATTTTTAACAAAGTGCATGATCACGATTTGAGAACCACAATAGTTAAGTTTCAACTGCATTGAAGCTATTTTATACAGCACTACAGACGCATGCCCCCAAGAAGTCTAATGTTTTGCCTAAATCAGCTTATTTGCGGTGTATTCTGAAAGCTAAAACATTTTCTGACAACATTTTAGTAAGGCGACACCAGATGCCGTCAAACGAGCAGAAACTGGGTTCAATAAGAGGTTAACGATATAAATTTTTTTTTTACGATATAAAAATTTCCATCCAGAAAACTACAGGCTGACGGCGCAGTTTACGCTTCTCCCATTGGTCAACTCCCTTCACAACAGATGACGTCGATGCAACGAGTCATCCGTTGCCATGGGATGCTGCCTTACCAGCCAACCAATAAGCACTCTCCTCCTGGGAGGGCTGCTCCACAAACACCAATAAGTTTTTTCTTGGTTTTTTTTCACATCCTGATGAGGCTCCGCTGAGCGCGTCTCTACCTCCCAGATATGAAAGCCGATTTAAATAGTTTTTACAAGTCCAACACACACTGGTGCCATTTACCATCCCAAATATCTAAAATACTTTACAAAAATCGAGACCAAATAGGCAATTTCCTTCTTCACTTTTATTTCAAAATACTACAGTGATTTATCAGCTGCAGAATAATTTGCTCAACCATCTTTGACTTCTGGAGCTGCTCCATTTCTGTCAACCTGCAGCCCTTTTCAGCGCCGACTGCCGAGGACCCGTTCCCTCATAGTGGACCTAGAACAGAGCGGAGGGATTAATTTACAAAGCTCAGATGGTTTCACCTGCACATGGTTCTGAGTGTGCCGGGTTTTACCTGGATGGGGGGAGTCAGCGTGCTGCACTGTGCCTTCTATAGCATCAGACCAGGCTGTGATGAGATCCAGTCATGTCTCAACTGGTCAGTTCAACCTAGAGAAAGACACCAATTAGACTAGAAAAAGCACAAGGAGCACAGTACTTTGCATGCAACACGTAGTATAACTTGCCATAGGAGTACAGACATTTCAGTAGTGAGTGCAGTAATAAAAAAATAGGGGTGAATTCAAGGCATTACTGGAGAAAAATTGGAGGAGCAATGGGGGTGATCAGAAGTTGCCCGAGCACAATTTTATCCGTGACTTAGAGGCAAATGTTTGTGGACTTTTAGAGCGCTCTAATCCAGGAGCTTTTTCCATCAAAATGGCATTATCTGAATCAGGGGGAGGAGGCCATGGCATGTTTGCAGGAGACATCTGAAGCACAGGACTTTACACAACTGAAGGTATTCATGGAAACAATGAGAACTGCTGTTCAAGGATGTGAGCAAAGCAAAAGGAGATTTTTACCTCACGTGCATTGGCCTACTTTTCTTCATTTATGATATAGGCAAGAGCGGCTTTTCATCTTTGAGCACTTGGCAGGCGCAACACTTCTCTCTCCAAGGACTTGTTGGTTTTTGAAGGAGCTGAGGTCTTGGAACATACTGAAGGACTGACAGGACACCAGCTGGCGGCTTGACAACTTGCGCATCACTTTAAATACCAACTTCACAGGAAGTTTGAACTCACACCAGATAGGATTTAATTAAGGTTCAGAGACATGTACAGGAATCAGCACAGGACCAGAGAAATTTGCCTAATAAACCAGCTGTACATGTTAAATCTTTAAACGGCCAATTCTAGCGCCCCTTTTTTTATCTCCGGTGTTAGAAATAAAAACTGAGCGTCCCCCACGCAGCCAGAGTTAGCCACCACCTTAACATCCCCATGTGATCATTTTGAAGAGGCAACGGAATCAGGATCATTTCACATTTTGTTTTAATAGGCTCCATGAAGCCAAACTGACAAAGAAAAAAAAAAAATATCTTGGATCATACAAAGAACATAAAGTACAAAAAACTGTTCCCGTTCAGTTTACTCTGGTAACTGAAGTTACATTTTCTGATAACTTTTTAAACAAGAAGAAGAGTCCATTTACAGCACATTTAAGATGCAGATGTTGAGCAGAGCACAGAAGATACCTTGGGCAGACTGTAGCATGCTGCATTTTGCAACTTCATGAACAGCCGGCCACTTCGGATGTGTAGTTCACCAGGAATTCACTCTTTTGGGAGATTGAACACAAAATGAGCCTTGGGTAAGCTAAGGTTCAAGAGTTTTAAGAAATTTTAACAATAAAATCCCCCAAAAGTTAAGCTGAGTACAACTAGTTCTTTCCTCAGTTTAAAGATTTGGTAGGAGGTAGGTCAGTTTACCAAGGAAAACAAAAGAGCCCCATTAAGATCTTATAAAAACAAATGTAACACTTTAAAGTGCTGGACAAAAGAAATCTGGTTAACTGATCGACAAAAAAAATAAGCAAGGTGGGTAGCTGCTTTATCCCCCCCCCCCCCATCAAAAAAGGGGGCTGTACAGTAGAGATTATACAAAAAGCTTTGAACGATAGGAGTGGTCAATTGAGCAAGAGTACTAAATTTTTAATTGGTAACATGGTTGAGCAATAACCAAAACTCAAGGCTACATTTAGTTCAGATGCCAAGCTACTACAACAGAACTACATATTACACGTGGACATGTTTTTCCTTGAGGAGCACAGCTTTCAAAAACGGCCAGCCAAGTGATGATCTTGAATCAGGGAGAGGTTTACTCGTGTGTCGCTGGAGGATAAGAAGTGGGCACAGGTAAAGACACTGAATGTTGACACTGGTGTTTCACAATATCCATTTAACCCTCTAGATCTAGCCCTATAAACCCTCCCCTTGGTTTTTTTTTTTTTCCTCCCTCACGGGGCTCCATCAGTTGAGAAGTGAGCAACTTTTGAAGGTATAGCATTCTCATTTGCCTTAGCGCCTAAATGTCTCCGCCAGCCTCTTTCAGTGTGGAACGGGCCAGCAGGCAACAGGCAACTGTATGCAACGAGGCTTGAACTTGGGCTCAGGTACAGAACTGAGGGGCACACATGAGTCTCGGATACATGGGCTACGGAGGTATGCTTAGCATTACAAAATGACAATTTGAAGAAAAAGAAAAAAATTTCTGCTATGGCAAGTGGTCACTAGCTTCAGGAAACCACTACAACATACAGCAATTATCACTTAAGGTTTCACAGCCCAGGAATAAAGCTACATTTACTGCACTTTATAGAGGAGGCTTACCATAGCTGTCATAGCCGTCACGATACGATCCAGAGCGGTCGCCATATCCACCCTGCCCCCTAGTGGAGAGAAAAAGAACTGCGTCACTTTCCAGCACCTGGAAAAACCCGGAATTTGAACAAAAGCAAGATCACCAGACTAACCTGTTGTCCCTGTAACCGCCTGAGGAATATCCTCCTCCACCACCTCCACTCCTGTATCCACCTCCGAAGCTCCTGTCGCCGCCGCCGAAGCTCCTGTCGCCGTAGCTTCTGTCACCGTAGCTTCTGTCGCTGTTGTAGCCGCCTGTAAACACACAGATGCGATATTAAAACTGCACGTGCCGGAGCAAAGCACGGTTACTGCTCCAGTCACAAGTCTCACCCCTGGAGAAGCCACGTCCTCCCCTCCCCCTGGAGCCGCTGAACCTACCCCCGCGTGGACCAGAGCCAAACCCTCCTCTGGAACGACCGCCTTTTCCCGCCTCGTCCACTCGGATCGCCCGGCCGTCAAGCGTCTGTGGGACAATGGTGGAATTAATTCTCGATTCATTTTTAAGAGGGGGGGAAACTCAAACGTGAATTTCAGAGGATATGCACGCAAAGTTACCTTTCCATTCATGGCATCCAACGCATCTTTAGCGTCTTCAACGTTGTCGTACTTCACAAAGCCGAAACCGCGAGATCTTCCCGTCTCTTTGTCTCTGATCACGTCAACTGTTAAAATAAAAACGTAAAAAAACGTTAATTGATAATTGAAGTCAAGCTAAAACAAAGTGCATACATTTATACATGAGCATGAAATATAATTTTTTACAAATCAGGGTACCTTTCTCGATGGTTCCATATTTTCCAAATGCTGCAGCCAATGAGTCTTCGTTGGTCTCGAAGCTCAGACCTCCGATGAACAGCTTACCCTCATCCGACATTTTCGATGTTTATCTTAAAAGTAATAAAAGAAACAAAAAAACATGTAGTTAGATGCGAATATTCACAAGACTTAAACTCTTGAAAACCTACAATAAAATGTGGGCGGGGGTAAAAGCGAGCGCGTGGGATGACGCAGCTCTAGCAGAAAGTAGGTCATGGTGGCAGTTACAAAATGGCGCCCGGCCGTTGCGCACTTTTCAACAAAGCTTAATCCTGACTTTTTCGAAGCATTAAAACTGCTTTCGTAGACAAAAACCATCGAGCTCAAATGCTAATTTAACCATCTTCATCAAAACATAACTCCATTTCACACATAACCCCTCCCCCTCCTCATTTTATTAACCGGGTTTTTTCCCCCGGTCGCCATTTTGTAAGGTCCACCTCGTTCTCTTTGTCTCAGTGACCTACTTAGCTGCGGCACGATGCCCTACTTTCAAGGTTACATAAGCGATCCAAATAACTAAAGTAGGTTAATAATCGTCTGACCTAGTTTTTCCCCAATGATTATTGCACGTAAATCAAGTAAAAATGTTGGCACTTTAACTTATACTTCATGTTAAGTTCTTTTAATTGAACCAATATTTTATTTTCAAATATATGCAACTATACAGACGAAAAAGAACACGTTGTTTAACTTAACACCCGTCTAATACCATTCCATGCGATAATCGTAATTACCTTTTGTCCTTAGGTGGAGTAGAAGAGAACGTTACGTCGTGCAGATGGATGCAGGTCGAATGAGACCGAGGAAGAGGGGTCGCTCCTTTTTATATCCTCAGCCCAGAGCGCTTCTTCTGCTGCCTTCAAGGACTGCAACTCTATCGCCACCTGCCGTTCAGCGCATTGCACAACATCACTGCAGGCTGAAAAACAGCTTCTGGTCCAATGAAACACTCTGTTTATTTTGACGAAACCAGAAGTGTTTTCTCGTTTCACACGCAAACCAGAACAGGAATTCTAACATCGCAACTGTTTTGCGTCCACATTTGCTGTTTGAAAAGCATTTTATGTTACGATTGCACGTATTTGATCTTCTCGAATCTGAATAAGGCGCCGTTTGGCTGCCACGGCTCCTCCTCGTCTCCTTCCACACACTCCCTCCATTTTGGATACCTCGCCACAACAGCTTCTATATAGTTCATAACACATAAAACTCATATTGTTTCAAGGTTTTGATACCCGTAGGGGTTTTTCGTTGTTATTTTGATATTTTTAGCATTAGATTTTTGTGTGTAATCTTTGTAGCATTTCGTTTTTCATCGTAGTCTGCCTGTTCTACCACGTGGTCTCTTCAATCTCTTTTGTGTTTCAGTCCTCTCCAGTTTCACTTCTCTGTGACATGTTTTCCATTCGGCAAAATACCACTCATTTCTACTTGTTTAATCCTTTTCTTTGATCGTTCAATAATCAGTCAGATGTAATCTATTTTAATCTGTTGTCTATTAATCAGAAGTCAGGACTGGAAGTTTATTCTTTTCATATAACAAAATGTAGAACTGCAGAACGCCATCGGACTCACAGTATATAGTTTGCCACATAGAGAAAATCATAGTCATAATAATGAGTAAAAAACGCCGTTATTCACATGTTTGTCTGTTGTTGTTTTTTTTAATGAAATGTATCACTCAATCTTGTATATGTGAGAATCCTGCATAGCATTTGGCAACAATAAAACAGCATGAGTAGGGTTTGTGAAGAGGATCACAGACTGGGAGGGAACTGCAGTACTCCAGAATCACTCTAAGCCTTTTACAGGAAGCACATACCTCATGGATTTCACAATGTAGCTGATCAGCTCCAAGGTACTCCCTTTTGCATTCATTAATCCAAATGAAGATGTATCCAGAAATAGCTTTTCTGTCTCCAATGTGCTTTTAGAAGAGTTGTATTTTGTGAAAACCTAGAGGGGAACCTCATACTTCTGAACCCAGCTAGTCGTTTATTAGGGAAGTAAATACACAACCAGTATTTGTGGTGATGTGCATGTTAAAGATTTATAAAAGAGAACGTGCATTATTTGATCTACCTTTATCATTGCTTAAAATTCAAAGCACAGTAGAAAAACATCTTGCATCAGTATGCTACCTGTATACTCTTTACAGTTTATGAATTTTTCTGAAGACCAATATCCAGCTTGGCTGTACATGTGAAATAAACCGTCTATGACAGCATTTATAACATCAAAAAGCTGCCAATGAGCTGAAAGAAGAAAGACATCTTGAAATTAAAGGGAGTTTATTTTGACATTTAGGTTAAAATAGGAAAATTGTAGTCATTACGAAATGAATAGAAAGGCTCAGTCAACGATTTATTCGGTACAACACAAACAGACGGCACAAACATATTCTGTACACAGGGATGTAGATTTTTTTTAAATACTTGCTGAAGAGAGGACAATATATAGAAGACTTGCTCTAGTTTATTGTGCTTTTCAAAAAATACTCATATGCTATCCTATACATTTTTGTTTTTACATTTTGTCATTTAATTGCCATAAACGCCAATGTATTTTGTTTTGATCTAATGTCCAACACAAAGAACAGATTAGAAGGACTTCTACTTTCAAATCAAATTGTATTCCATATATATATATATATATATATATATATATATATATATATATATATATATATATATATATATATATATATCAATGTGAACAAAAAACAGAGCTCTCAACATACAATGATTTAATTAAATTACACACAGGTGGACTCTAGCAGTCAGATGACTTCTGAGGGCATTTGTTTGATCTTATTTAGGTCATCAGATTAAAAGGGGGCTGATTACAAGCTACTCTTTCAGACTTTGTTTTTTTTTTTAAATTGCAAACCACAAATCCCATTCCAAACCCTGACAATAACGCACAAGATTGCCTTGATCCTTCAAACTAAAAAAAAAGAAATAAAAGTAGTAGCAGTTTGATGAAGTTAAATGGGTGTGAGTATTTTTTAAGACTCTGTGTATTGCCAATCGAATGTGTTTTTGTCTCGTTTTGAGCCTTCGTGTCGACCTTGTTTCTGTTTGCAGTTCATCGCTGCCCTGGCAGTTTCGGTCTCTTATGTAAAGCAGTTCCCAGGAGGTTGAGCTCTGCCTCTCAGCAGCTGTCTCTCTATGAAAAGACAGGACGTGGGGGTGAGATGTTTAACAATAAAAACAGATGGGGGGGGTCATCAGCCAGTTGTTGGTGTCCTGCAGAGGTGTAGTTGCATTTGAAAATGCCTCGCAGGACTTTCAATATTCAAAACGAAACACTTCATGAAAAAAACTGGCTTTTCAGGTCTGCACACTATATTTTCATCCATGCTCGTGAGCATTATTAAGTGGCACCCCCTTCGCTTTTGAGGCAACCTCCATAGCGAAAACAGGAGGGTTTTGTTAATGGGATTCAGACTAATCTAATGTTACAGTTTGCATTGCAGCTATACTGCAGGGAGCTGAAAACATACATGGCTGCTTGAAACGGGAATTTGGATCTGGGAGCTTCCCCCTCTGGAGATAAAATCTACAGAGGTGAGATGCTTTAAATGCAAATGAAGAATAGTCTGGTTCAGACTTGGTTGTTTGCATGTCACACAAAGAGGGGGATTTGTCTTTTCAGCACAGGGCGGGGTTGTGTGACAAAAGGTGTGGGGGATGGGAGCTTCTCTCTGCAGCACCAAGGAGGGGGGGAGCATGGCGGAGGATGTAGGAGGAAATGGATGTCGTTTTTTTTTCTTTCCACCACAGAGAGAAAACAGCAGATAAAGCTCCTGTGTGAACGCACCAATAATACTGAGAAACAAAGCGATACGCACTGTCACATACATACATAAAATCTGCTTTTAAACAACATCACCCTCTTTGGTCCACAAACATCACAGAAACAAGTTGACTCTGCCAACATGTGTGTCAACATGAGTGGGGATAGCAAATAGGAATCAACTAATGAAGGCTTTTCAGGTTTTTATTAATTTTCTGCCTTTATTTTTGTTTATATTCATTTTTTTCCCTCTTTACATTTCACTAATGGAGATTGTTTTTTTAAAGGGAATATTCTCCACAGAGAATACACTAAAACATTCACGATAAGGCAATGCATTGCTTAGAGTTGCTTAGTTTCAAGAGGCACTCTCTCAAATTGACATGAATGAGGTAACCTAATCTAAAAACACACATCACATCGAATCACAGACAAACCTCGGCTTTCTAGTTGAAATCTTACATTACATTTACAAAACAATACAGCCAACAAGACAGGTCACAGTGTTTTGGACTGTGCCGTTCGCACCGACGACAACAGAAATCTCAGCGTTGAGGTAAACCAGAAACCAGCACAAACGGGTCGAGATCGTGTAAGGGATAATTCAGGATTTTAAAACTGAGGTTACCCAAAAAGGTTATAAACCATTACATAGATTAAATATAACATAACTCTCCTGGTGTTTAGTATCTTGATTAGCTGGAGGCTGAAGCTAATGCTAGTTCGGGCAGGAGAAGCTAAGACCAAAGTTGACTTTATTCCAAGAAAACTCATTTCAAAAAGTTTTGAAATTTCAAACCAACATGTGGTATTTTGTACAGAAACTGATGGAGTCCAGCAAAAGGGGGGGGGGGGGGAGCACAACCACCACTGATCTTCCTGAAACCAGTGATTGTCTGCTATAAATGTAACGTGGTGTGCATAGAGAAACTACTACAGCACTATAAAAGTGTAATTTTGTAGATCTTTACGTCATCTGACTTTACTACTCTGTCTGCAATTTAATTATGTGGTTCATACAAGAAGATCCTTGATGGTGAACCGACTCCAGCCTCCTGCACATAATCAACAGCTTGTGTGTAAACCCGATGATGGTTTAAAGGTTCATAAAATAACGTTTAGACAAAAGGCTATGAACCTTTTCATGCTGGACTCCTTTAAGACGGTGTAAATCCAAACTGGTCTTGACCCGTCCCAAACCAGCCCTCAGCGGCCAGGACCAGCTAATCCGGGTTTATATTAGATAAACCCAGAAAATCAAAGAGGCTGCTGTTTGTTCTCTGATCACTTGATTGTTGATTATGCTTGTAGCTTCACCGTCACATTAAAAACATTTTATTTGGTTAGCAACTCTACATGATCAATCTCCCGTTGAGTATGTAAAATAAACATACCAGGGACATCCCTCATGGATTATTTTTCATTCCTCTTAGTTTTGAGCTGAAATAAGCAATGATTTACCCAAAGACAAGAACTTTTTATCATTTGACACATGAATACAGGCTCATTTATCCTATGCAATGTCTGGATTCGATCCATCGCTTGGAACTAATGTAAGCTGAATGTTTTTGTTTGCTTGTTTCAAGAAAAAATATTTTGTCGTTTAAACTGTGATAATATTGATGTCCAACAGTAACAATAAAAGCTAATTACAAGGATTCATATCAGTCAATGGTTCTTATTATAACCACAAACAAGGTAGAACATTCATCACAGATTGTCTGCTGGATGTTCAGTGGAAATATCTAAAAATATTTTGAAAAGAAGCCATTTCTTTGAAACCCTGGGCTCTAATTTCATTTCAGCCTAATTTAGTCTCCAACACTGAACATGTTTTTAATTCTAACCTTCAAACATGATCTTGGTAGCGACTGCTTATGATCTTGTAAAGAACCTCAAGGTAAAAAAAATCCTAAACTATCCCTTTAAAGGATGAGGAAGGGAACGTGTGCATTTTTTATGAGCTTCGGATACTCTTACTGGTAAATAATGCATGGTGTTGTAAGGCACAACACGCGAGTTAAAACAACGCAGTCCTGCATGATTTCCATGGCTGCTTTGCTGCCCTACACTCCTTGACTCATGAGAATTTCAGGGGATAACACGCCCCCAAAGTCAACACAACCTAAATAAATAACTGGAAGTTTGCCTGAGGACAGAAACCCTCGTTATCTGAAGCGATCATCTTTTGTTTCTGCTCGCAGCAGCTAACACCAAACACGTGGACCAGAGAACTAAAAATCAGCTTTCTGTAATGTTTTGCTACAATAGGAGCCATCTCCATTATGCTCAGTACACGGAGTCAATAAAGACCTGTATAAAGCTCACGTTGACGTTCAGTATCTCCTTGTACTCAACAGATACCCCGCTATGCACAGGGAGCCCTGCTCTTGCTTTCTGAACTGCATATTGTGGAATGGTCTCTTCTGTTCAAAGAGCCAGACGAAGAAATCACAGTGAGCAAATTTCTCCGGTGCGGAGCACTACGAATGGTGGTAACGATGCTGGTTCGGTCGAGCGAGTCCACGGACGAGCAGACGCCTACGGATCTCCCTGCGGCGACGCCTCTGATGCATCAGAAGCTGGAGGCGCTCCATCTTGCCGTGCAACGCTTTATTCTCCTCTTCAGAGGAGTGCAGCGGCCGACTCTCATCCCCTGCAGGAGAGAGAGAGGCGAGAAAAAGGATGTTACAAACCATGCACCAGGACCCAAGCCTTTCAATGAGAGCAGCAAATGTTCGATAGGTCCAGTTCCCACAGATATGTACAAATTTATCTGAGTTTTGCAGGATTAATTTCCACTTTCACAAAAAGAGTGAAACTGCACATGGTCAAAGGCAAATATTATGCATGTGCACATCCATCTTATCTCAGTCTGGCAGGAAAAAAAAATTAAAAGCAAATATTCACCACGCAAAACCAATTTGTTCATACATGTCTGTTGGAAATGGGACTACTTCAGCAATTTGCAGTTTTAAGTGAAAAAAATTAAAATTGTTTTTGACAGTAATCAGCTGAATATTGCTCTGGAATGAATTAGATCCATACAAATCGAAAGTGAATCTGAATTAGACCCTTTTTGTTTCCTAAAAACACCTTCAGATGAAATTAGCTGTAATTTGGCACTATATATATAAAAAAGTACAGGGATATTGAATCGAATTGTGCATCAGTTACATCCTCTTATTGTAAAAATCTAATGTTTTACCGCTGCGTTGAGTGCTATGGGATGCCGGGGCTTTGTTTGGTCTTTTGCAGGACTCCTCTGCAGTGACATGGCTGCCTGGAAGCTTTGAGGCCGAGCAGCAATTACACAAAAGAGGCATGGACGCCCCCTGGTGGTCACTGGCAGCTCTGAGCAGGTCGTTGAGGATTTGCAGAATGATGGAAATGCCGCGATGAGGATGAGTGACGTTACCATGACTGCAGGAGGCCAGAGTCCCTGAGAGGATTGGACATTTGGAAATAATTATGAGTTATTCCTCTAAATAAAGTCTGAAAATAGTAATCACAACTAAAGAGCTTATAAGCTCTGAATAATAAAAATATTTTAAGGTGATTTGATAACAGTTCATGTAAACCTTGACCCTCTTTTATGCCTTAACAGTATTTAGATTAGATTTCTTTAAAAACTGATATGAGGCCTTTCTTATGGCTTTTTTAAGGCTTAAAGAAAGCCAGTATAAGCAATGGCTTTCCTCTAGCCAGCCGTTCATAAAGGCCAGGTCTGTAAAGTGCATCATTGTACACAGATTCTCAAACCTGTGCTGTGGATCTCCGTGGCTCCTCTACAGTTCAGTAAAATGTTCAAATCTCAGGATATTTCTTAATAACCTGCCCAGCTTTTTGCGTCTCAACAATTTTCTCCCTAACCTTGACTGCTGTGATCCTTTGTGTCCATGAAGCTGTTAGCTCAGTAATCTTCCCCGACTAACCTCTGAGGCCTTCAAAAAAACAGCTTTGTCTATCCTGTGAATAAACTACGCACAGAAGGACTCCATTTACCAATTAGGTGACTTCTAAAGGCAGCCGGATCAAATTTTAGGTGAAGATATCAGAATCAAGGGGGCTGAAGACATTTGTGCATATTTACTTTTCAGATTTTAGTTTGCAATAAATAAATAAAAATCCCTCACACCATTTTGTGTTGGTGTATCACAATGAATTCTATTGCATTAAATTCAACCTTGTCTTTGTAACCTGACCTGTCCAAAAAGGTGCATAAAAACTTTTGCAAGGAAGTGTGTGTTTACAGACCGCCGTCTCGATAAAGACTTACCAGAGAAAGTCCCAGAGAAGACGCCTGGAGAGTGACTCACGACACTGTCAATGACCGCACCTGGAGGCCTTGACTGATGTGCAGGAACATCTCCCTGTAAAAGAAAAAAATATATAAATACACATATAGATTTAAAGTAGATATTTTCATCTTGACCAAAAACTGGGAAATATGAGCATATCACCCCAGTACCAACATTCCTTCCCTGGTTGCCTTGTCAGATTCAAGCTGATTTTAAGATCTTGCTGCTCACCTACAAGGCACTAAATGGTCTGGCGCCCTCTTATTTATCCAACCTCTTGCACCTTTACGTTCCACCCCGTGCTCTTCGATCACAGGGCACGGGTCTTTTAAAAGTTCCTACGGCTAAAAGGAAAACTGTAGCTAAAGACCCACGTGTTCACCTCATTTTATGCGCTGTCAGTGGTTTTGAAGGCGTTGTCTTACACACAAAGGACAGGGGAAAGTCAAGTATTTATATACAAGAGGCATATGGTAATCTAAGAAGAGTGAGTTGCTGTACTTACATAGTTATCACATATTAATTAAACATCTCAGACTCAAAGGAAGAAGCAGATATATGCCTGAAGAAAGCAACTAGAATTGAAAAGTTTTCTTACGCATTGGACTTGGCCCGGTATGAGATTCTGGCAGCACAATAACTATATTGAACTATATTGTTTTAATATTGGTGTTTCCTTTTATTTTTAGGGTTTTAACCTGTTTTTAAATTATATTGTTTTATTTCTTGTTTTACTATTTTTAATCACCTATTGTTCAGCGCTTTATAAAGCTATTATATTACCTGTTTTCTGGTAAATATAGCAATTGTAAGAGGAAAACAGGTATTATCACTGACCTCTATAAGGGTGGAAGCTGGTGCTGGACTCAGGCATCCTGCTTCAGAACCGGCAGGCCGGGATGGACAGACTGGTGCAGCTGCACGAGGTAGACTGTGGGAATACGTAGAATCGAGAGGGGAAGGCGGCGTGCAGCCAGACTGTGACGAGGGATTGACGAAGCTCTCAGGCGCTACACTTGCACACGACATAAAGGAAGTTCTGGGTCTCTGAGTGCTACACTGCAGGACGGGTGAAGATGGAGTGGAGAGTAAGGGCGGAGAGGAAGGCTGTGAGCCGGCGAATCCCGAGGAGGACCCTGCAGAGGAAGACTCAAGGTGGCTCAGATTGTCCGTCTGTGCAGTTTGAGGCTTGCGTCTGGTCTGAACCATTGAGTCCGCGTTCCCCTGGAGCTCCAGCGCTTTCTGCGACAGCTGGAGCTGCACATACATCGTGTGGGCACCGGCTCCAACGCTGAGGGTCAGAGGCATGCGGCCCAAGAGAAAATCGTTTATCTGCAAGAAGCGCAGAACAATTGAGAGAAACATTGTTTTGTTGATGATGAAAGTGAATGTGGAGCTGCTCAGAGAAAAGTCTCGTCACATCCTGAGAGGCTGTGCCTGAAAAGGACGACTTGCTATTCAAGGAAAAAATAATGAATGCCCAACACAGGTTGTGCTTGATAAAAATAATGAACATAGTTAATTTGTAGTCGCTTTGCATTATACCAATCAGTAAATGCTGCAAGGTCTTCTTTCTACTGAGGAATCAACTTCTTTTTGTTTAGCTATCCAGTTCAGGGTATTTTACTGATGCACTCACCTCAAGGCACTTTACAAGATAATCAAGTATGGAAATTTGTGTTTGGCTGATTATTTCTCTGTTGCTACAATGGTTTATGCATCAAGTCGTATACCGTTAGAAAGCCTCTTTATTCCTTTTAAAATGGTCCCAATGCCAACCAGCTTATTCAGCCGCTGACTCTTGTTTTGTAACAATTAGATTGATGATGTTAGTAGAAATTCCTTTCTTGTTCAATTACCAAAAAAGGTCCCCCAGTAGTGTGTAAAAAAAAACTGGTTCACAACCAGAACAGCCCGGCAGCTCCTCTGCATGCTTTCCAGCAAATTCCAACACGGCTGTGGAAAGACATCCGGTTCCTCAACCAACATTTGCTGCAAGCTAGCTAGTGTGGCTGTGTTGGTCACTCTTGCATGACTAGCATGCACTGATCGCAGAAGTATTCAACTAGAAGCCATTTTTTCCCCAGTGAGGCAGGTGTTGCACCTCAACTGCACACCGTCTCCACCAAAAACTGTGTTGTGTTGGCATTGTCAGTGAGAATTTGGCAGGTTTTAAACGGCACAACTCACACCTCTGCAAATCAACATACTTTTTGTGATAAGTTTATACATTTAAATTCATCGAATGCATGTACATAATCTGGTTCCCACAAAAATCAGCTCATATTCATGAACCAACACAGTCAAATCAAATAAATGCTGAAAAATAAGCCTAGATGATTGCACAGAGTCACTGACTGCATCAACCAGTGCAAGCATGTGGCAGCGGTGGAAAGGAGCAACCCCCTTCAACAGGAAGAAACCTCCAGCAGGAGGAAGGTCCTAGTTTTGGCAATATTGCACAGGTCAAAGGAAACGGTCAGAGATAATATCAAGGTTCTTTACTTTAGTGTTCGAGGCTTAATTAATGCCAACCAGACAAAGTGATTGAGAAGTTTGTTCTTTAGATGATCCACTCCAAAGACAAAAAAAGAAAAAATGTTTCTCTTGAATTTAAAAGCTGAAAATGAAAAAGTCACCTGGGTTTTTTAATGCACAAGCTTGTAGTCTTATTAACTGCTTAAATATTTATGCTTTATGGATAATATAATTTATCGAATGAAAGCACTGAGTGAGTAAACTGAATTGGCCCAGGGCTACTTCATTACTTACTAACTTTGGTGAGTGAGGAAGATTCACCAACAATTTCCCAAGTTCATTCAAAATGAATGCACAGCTCAGCTCGGGTTTTAGTTAAGAATAACTCTGAATATTTGACAAGAAGATAGATTTATAAATATTTTCTCAACTTTCCCACATGATTTAAAAATAAAAACAATGTCCTCTGAGGCCCTTACCTGGGATTCTGTTAAACTCTCCAACGTGTCCATCACCGTCCTCTCTCTAGTTGATCTCTGCATCAACACAGACCAAAAATTCTCTGTTCTTATGTGTGATTGCATACATTTTTTTTGTTGCCATGTTTCTAATCAGGGCATGTGACGAGGTTAACTTACCGATGAACCAGTTTCAACAACTGGGACCAGCGTCAGTCTGCTGCCATCGGTCACACCCTGCTCCATCAGCGAGCCTGCAGTCAGGTGCCTGGTGGCATAAGACGCATGTCATACAAGCTCATCTGTAAGTTCCTCCACACATGGACATCAGCATGCAGTAACATCCAACATGCCTTTCTTTGTGCACTACGATGATTCGGTCTGTCTGCAGCCTCAGATTTTGGGAGATGAGCTTCCTCAGGCCCTCCGCAGTCTCTCCCCGGTGGACACTGAGCTCCACCGGGCAGCCGGTTGTTGAAGTGACGGTCAAACGCATCAGCGGCTGCCAGCTGGACGCCCCAGCCCCGCTTGCAGGCTCTGGAGTAACGAAGCTACGGAAGCCCCGATGCTGCTGCTGCTGCGGCTCCAAGCAGTCGCTGCCTGGTCGGCCTTTTAAATGAAACCTTCAGAAAAATAAATATCAGCCGCAATCTGTTGTATTCCTCCAATCTCTTCCTCTGTGGCAAAAAACGTTTTAAAGCCCAGAAAACAGACGGTTTCACGGCGACATACGGCGCGACCAGCTTTCTCACCCAAACACCTCTAAGCTAAGAGTAAAACGTATCCCTTTTAGAAAGAGGCCCCGCCCACCGGAACACACAGCCAATCAGGACAGCCTGCCGCATTATTGAGGAAACACCGTTGTCCAATCGGATAGCGTCGTTTCTGGCCCGGCTCCGCCCACGTTTGTTCTTTACTCGCCATTCATAAATGATGCAACGCAGTCACGTCTGAACAGGATGTCGCTATGTGGAAATGTCCGTTTTACTGGAATGACAGACATCAAAACATCTCAGTTAGTTTACAACGGAAACCTGTTTTTTTTTGTTTTTTTGTTTTTTTAAAAACAGCCTCTGCAGATAGTATTTAGTATCCATGTTTGGGTCTGCAAAACGTTTTTGCAGTAAATGATTTACACATAATGTCCCCTACTGGGCTGGAAATCTTTCCATTTGACTATTAAAGAAGTACAATGTTTGTGAATCTTGAGTTATTTACTATTGTAGCGGCTTACTCAAATATTCATGCTCCTTGAAAGTTTTTTGATAAACCATAAACTTCAATGCATTTTGTAGCGGCATTTGCAATATCTGCCAAAAGTGAGCTACCCCTCACATTTTTGTAAATATGTTATCATATCGTTTCACGGGACAACACTGAGAATTTAACACTTTGATACAATGAAAAGTAGTCATTTTACAGCTGTCCCCTCCAAATAACTCACCACACAGCATTTAATTCCTAACCACATGGCAATATGTCTGAACGGCCACCAGTACTTTCCAGCACAGCCTTAACTCTCTGCGGTGTGTGTTGGAGATTATGAAATTACAGAGACTGAACTGCAAAGATGGTTGCCATGGAAATTCCAGATTAGCGGACTCTGGAGGCACAGAGTCTGACATTCTTGGAGTGGACAGAATGAGTGTTTAGGGGAAAATGTGCCAGCAAGGACACGTCTGCATTACAGCATGATCTTCTCCACCAATGTGATGAACAGAACGCTGATATTATACTGTTACACACCCCTGAATGGGTGGACACATGCTTCCTATTTAATGTCTGTGTGGGAGAACAAACGGGGTTCTCAGGCCCCGGATACGTTGTGTTGTTATGAGAATCCAGTACTGAAGCTGTAAACATCCCTCTGCCTTTTAGATTTAACTTGATAAAATATAGTTATGGTTTGAAGAGTCTTTTTATTACTACAGAAACACCACATTACCAGATAAAAGAACCAGGGGAGACTGTGTGTTAAAGTTATTTAACACATAGATATTCCTAGAGCTTCACAGGTTTCTCTTCCTCTCATCCATGAAGACTTCAGAAATCCAGTGGATGTTAGAGTCTTTGTTCTACACCTCCTATGGTTTCAACTGAGATTAGTCACTTATTAACATGTCAATCTGTCCAACAAGTGAAACTAGACTGATATTATTAAACAACTTTTATTTGCATATTATCGCAGTTTGGGCGTGTGTTTCGGGAGGAAGTTGGCCATGTGGTATTTGTTTGGGCATGTCACAGTGGCAGTGATGCAGTGCACAATCGTGGGATGGTTAATTGACGCATATATAGCCTCTCTCTCTCTGCTCTCTCTCTCTATACTTATATATATATATATATATATATATATATATATATATATATATATATATATATATATATATATATATATATATATATATATATATAACATACATTCAGCATTCCATGCTAACGCCTAATGACTGCATTAGCAAAATAAAACCCACATTTTCCAAACATTCAATCTTAGTAAATTGTACGTCTATCTATCTATCTATCTATCTATCTATCTATCTATCTATCTATCTATCTATCTATCTATCTATCTATCTATCTATCTATCTATCTATCTATCTATCTATCTATCTATCTATCTATCTATCTATCTATCTATCTATCTATCTATCTATCTATCTATCTATCTATCTATCTATCTATCTATCTATATATATGCTATATTGACACCAGATCAATAGCTGCCCAAATTTTCATGTCGGTGCATCCTAAATTGTCTTTTTTCTTCTGTCCTCCTCTTACGAGGGGCACCTGGTTGTGGCTGGTTTATGGTGAAAAGATGAACCAGGCACAACCTCGCTAACATTCAGAAATTTAAAAATGCTGCTTTAACCATCCCCATTAGTATGTTTTGCAAAGGTAAGACTTATTTGTGAAAGCTTCTTTGATTCTAACCATACTTCTCAGTGCACTGTTTTGACAATATGAAACAGTTCTTTTGATTATGAGTTAATGTTAAACCAGCTTTTATTGATCTGCATATAGCTGCAGGAATGCTTCCTAAATACTGACAGATTTGAACGTCCTGTATTATGTGTGCTCAATCCTTATTTCCAATTTTTGTTTGTGGAGTGGTGTGCTTAGATTTTTTAAAATATATATGAATTACTGAGGTTGTTGCTGACATTTGGCGTGAATGTAATGTGCGTGTGTGCGTGTGTGCGTGTGTGTGTGTGTGTGTGTGTGTGTGTGTGGGGGGGGGGGGGGGGATTTACAGGTTACACTTCTCACTTATAGATTTCCATAGATATTTCAGATTAGCATGTTTCATATCAGCATACATTTGATACCATTCATACTTTCCAACATGGTATTCACAGCAGGGAGTAACATGGTGTCTAGTTGCACATATGAGTCTTGCACAATTTTATGGTTCAGGTGTTGGTAGGAGATGTACACAGAGGGCACTTTGTATTCTGCAGACTCATATCTTTAGCGGTGAGGTCACATGATGATGCAGAGCACAGAGGAAAGCGCCGGGTAAAATGTGACGTAGGAAGCGAGTGAGCGCAGAGAAACGGAGCTAATGTATGTCTTACTGTGGCCGAAAATAGCTGCAGCAGCATCACTCTGGCTTTATAGCCTGCGTCACTCCTCTGCCATATCTTACCCCGCATGTTTGTTGCCCACTGCAGACGTGTTTGCTTCTTCTTTCAGGTGTCCTTCAAAGATCAATAAAGGACACGTTGAGAGATATCTTTGAAATCATTTAGAATGGAAGATCCTCTGAACCTCAAATGTCATTCAAATATTTGGTGAACCTCTGAAGGATTCCCTCCCTGATCCTTCTGTTTTTTATCTCTGTTTGTGACCTCAATGATCTTGTGATATTTTGATAGAGAGCTTCCTCTGTGCCTCTCCATTTCTCTTAAATCATGCTGGCTTTTCTCTGAAGGTGGGAGAGGCGGCTGCTTTAAATGCCTCGAGCTTCGGCGAGAACAGTAACACAGGATGTCCTGCTCAGGCAGACGCAACTCTGACGTCAAACAGGACACAGAGACATTTACACTACACTCATCCTCTTCTTCACATTCCCCCCCCTCTTCTCTGGCCTCCACTGGCTTCATTTCCCAAATATCTCACTCCTGTGAGATCACACACTTTGGATATCCTGGACATTTTTAGGGGAAAGAAAGCTAGTATGTGAAAGAATTTACTCAGTATTTCATCAGGTTCCGAGCCTTGGAAAAGCATTCCTTCCCACCTTTTCATATTTTATACTATTATCAACACAGGTATCAATGCATTTTATTCTATTTTACGTGAGGAAGCAGGGTTGGGTTAGAAAAAAATATATATATCAAGCTTTGGACATCTCTGGAGTACAGTTTAAATGAAACGAGTATGGCACAACTCCAAACATATCAATACATAACATATCAATACATATCCATTTACATACAATAATACGAATACACAGGATCAAGCAGCCAAGATAGCCATGGTAACTGTGGGGGAGCTGCACAGATCCACAGCTCAGCTGAAAGAAGATTTTGAGGACATGTGCAACCAAAATTATACTTTTTGACCTACACCTTTTTGCCAGGAAAGCACTGCACATTGCTATAAGACACCATCTCCATGGTAAAACATGATGTTATGGTGTGGATACCTTCAGCTGAGTTAGGGAGTCTGGTCAGAGGGCAACCCTGGAAGGAAACTCTTAAAGGCCACAAAATATTTGGGACATATAATTCCAACAAAATGTATTGATTTTTTGTGGTTGTAATGAAATAAAATGTGAAAAGGTGAACAGAATGAGTGCTGTGTTTTATTAAGGGAGGGAGAAACACTTTAAATGATGTTGATTTTTCAGTTGGATATCCCGGTTTTTCTGTATGCAGTCACGGCTAGTGTCAAATAGGGAGGTGGCCACAAAAGAGAGAACAAAACAGCAGTTTGTCCGCCCTTACAAGACACACTCCCAGATCTCCTGGTCTACAGGCTAGGCAAGGCTGGGCGGACTATAATAAAACACTTTATTTCAACACAACTCAAAAGAAACATACCCACCCCCTCTCCCGTCAAAACATGAAAATCAAATTAATAACACACTTCATGGAACAATTCATTTATCATTAGATTAGATAAATTTATCATTTATCAAAATACAGTTAATAAAAAAAACTAACAGGTCATGCCCACACGCAGCTGAATAAAACAAGCAGCTTCTTAAAATCTTGTGTGGCCAAACGGCAGAGAAACCACACAAAACAGATTAAATAAGCGATTTCTGACCACACTCTCCAACAGCAGAGACACAGTCATCATCATGAAGCTCTGCAACATTTCTGATCGTCCCACACCCACTCTTTTATACGGGCTTCTTTCAATCAGAGGATTTGGAGTACAAACAGGTGCCACAGGTTTCATCAAGAAGCACTTTAATGTTACAGTCACCAATACCTGCTTTACCTCAGTTGCGATGATGTGGCTACTCACTAATCTCACAAACTGAGAGGGCTTAATTCTATACAGAGCGTCTCATGTGTCCACTCCTTTTATACAATATAATTATCCCCTAAGTGCGTTATATCACGCACATCTCAACTGAAACAGCCCTAAAAGTAAAAAGCAATGGGATCATGTTGGATTTGGAGCAATTTGTCTGGTCACCGTGTCTTCAAAAAGGTTATGGATGAGGGAAAGCTATAGGAGAAAAAAATGTCAGACAAAATAAGAAAATTTAAAAGATGAGAGAAACATTTTTCTCATTAGAGGAAAAGAGGTGGAGTAAACGCCATCGGGACAGAGTTGTGAGGTTGTTGGGAAACTGTGGGAGGGTGTTGCTCATGATGTACTCTGTGGGTTTATTGAAGTAATTTCTATTTGTTTAATGCTATAATTTAAATATAAGGTCACTCACAGAGGATTAAAATGTTTTAGTTGTTGTTGACTGAATACTTTATAGGCTGGATTTCACTGTAGGAATCCATGCATCCACCCATCCATCTTTCTGCAGTCAGGTTACCGGACTATCACAAGACAAACAACCATGTGCGCGCACACACACACACACACACACACACACACACACAGACACACACACACACACACACCTGTCAGCCATTTAAAATGTGTTTTGTATAGCGTGGAGGAAGCTTGAGTACCCGAAGAGAACTCAGACGTGCACAACGAGAAGATCCACAATCCACAGAAAGACTGTTGTACAAGATTCTGTGCATTTGGCAAGCTCTGATTGCTGCATCATGGGTAATGTAGTGCCAAATCATAGCACTGACTTTTAACAACTCCAGTTAGGATTTGAACACAGAACCATAAATCCCTTTCTGGTGATATATTTTGTTGCGTTCATGGTGCTGGGCCCAAAATGCAGACAACCAGACGTGGAGAATGGAGCAAACAACAGTTTATTAGGAGCTGAGGGAAATAGGGAGAGTTGGCGTCTCCGGACGCAGGGGCAGGTTGTGGAGGCGGGCAAACTCACGGGAGCAGCAGCTGGAGATGATGGAGGTGGGTGGTGTGGCTCAGTTATGAGAAGACTGGTGTGGACCTGAGTCCTAGGGAGACAGAGCACAGGTTGGGTTGCTGTAGAAAAGATTTCTTTCACTAGAGAAGATGCTGGCCGATCTACCAACTAAGCGGTGACCATCTGGCAGTGAGCACACAGGAGGCCAGGCTTTAAATACAGCTCCAGACGAAGATCAGTCTCAGGTGTGTGCAGCCAGCTCCTCCCCTAGCCACACCTGTCTCAGAGAGGGAGCACACCCAGACCACACCCACACAGTCTCAAACGCCACAATAATTTATACAGTTTGTGTTCTGATAAAACAGGAATATAAACAGACATATCTGTTAAGCCCTAAGGGTAACAGGAGCAATCTCTGTCTGGAATTACATACCTGATATAAATTAAGTACAACTCCACAGCTGTAAAGTATAAATGCAAAATTTTGTTTCCTGTCTAATTATGGGACATAAAATGATATTTCTCCAGTGGAAGCACCATTGCAACTGTTACTATGCACGATTTATTGGTTAAACAAAGAAACCGAAGCAAACTGAACAAAGAAAAAAGTGTTTTTGAGCCTCGTCCAATATTTTTTTTCCCCAAATAAGCAACAGAAAACACCATGAAAACCCATTTTGAAAACTTAGGAAAAGCATCAGATTTTACGGATTCACATCTTGACTATGATGGCAGCAATTCTGAACTGAATAAGATGAAGCATACTTGTTCCACAAAGGTTTTAGTGGAATGCCGGGTGGAGCTGTGATTTTGGCACAGTTTAGCCAAATGTGCCAAAACTACGCCAAATGTGTTTTTCACCTTATAAAATGAGGATAAGATAAAAGTGCAGACTCCTGAAATAGTCTTTGGTCAACACATGTATCCCTTGTATCACCAAAATATACACGGTATTATATCAATAACACACAAAGCGATGTTTAAAGCTAAATCATAAGCTCCATTACGCACAGAAATTACATCCCCGGATAAAGACGAGCGTTACAAAACTGGATAGGGAGTTTCTCTAATTTCAGGTGATGACCTTTAAATTTTTTCGGGTATGTTTAGATCGCTGTAAGACCATAAATATCTGTGCATGAATAAATAAATCAGGGGGATTGTTTTTAAAGTGTTTAAAGTTGTTTAGAGGCTGAGTTTAAGCACTTGTCTTCAGCTGGGCCCACGTGTGGGTCGGTCGCGCTTACAGGGAATTTGTCACAGTATCAACTCAAAACAGAAGCGTTTCCCTTACATATACCCTTTTTGGTATATGTAAGACATTTTTCCTCAATAAATTTCATGTGATAATTCATTTTCATGTCATCTGTTAAAACTTGTAACCAAGTCCAGTACAAAGTGTCCACTGATGGTTGAATAAACTGCAAATGTGCTTCGGAGGAAACGCACACCAGGAGTTTTCTTTGGCATTGAGCGTCACTAAGTGTAATTTGATTTGATTAGGGCTGCAGAGGTTGCTCAAAAATGAGCCTCACTTCAAAAGAATTTATTTGATATCTGCCTCTGAGGGGAAGGACGGGATGAGCATCTCTTATCTAAATTTAGGAATGAGACCTTTCATGCTCTGCATACTTTCTCCATTTTTAGTCCAGCCATCCGTCGCTCCATCAGAGTGACATGCAAAGAAGAATATGCGAGACATGGCAGCAACTTGAGTGTACAAATTCATTTCAAGTTGCTGATTAAGTCAGGAATTAACTGTAGGGTTATTCACAATTGTTTGGAGTGCTTTGTTAGATGTCACTTGCTGCACCCATAGCTGATCAGGAATTCACTTAAACAGCTTCCTGGCACCATGAAATGGGCTAAAAGATCTCAAAGAGCCACACATCATGCCCCATTATATTGTTTTCCGACAACTGCAAGCAGCCATAATGGTGTAAAGGTTTGCTTTGCCTTATTGTGAAAACTATATGCACCAACTCAAACAGCATGGATACCAGCAGAAACATAGAGCTGCACACTTTAAAAAGGTATTAAAATCAGTAGAATTTAACACAGCTGAAGCTATTTGAGTTTGAAAGCCTTTGTCTGGATAAACTTTTTAATTCTTATAATCTTTTTGTGGTTCAGATGCAAAATTGCTTTAGAAGGAACGAGAATAGTTTCCAAAGCTCCCAAATGAATATAAAGTTCTTTCCCTTTAAGAGCTGAACAATGCTCTCCTTGCTCTCCCTCCTCTTCTTCACCTCTGTTTCCAGAGATCGGTCAGAGTCATGATGATCCCGCATCACTCAGATCAGTAGTTTAGAGCTCTCTTTCTGAAAGAGATAGCACTCTGTTTGATATGGACTTACATATGGAAAATATCTCACTCTCTTCTTCTTTGAAGTCTGCAGCTTTTTATTAGCTGGCTTGGTTAGAAAACTACTTAGGAGAGCACTGATATCTGTCACAGTACAGCATCCAGTCACAGTAAAAGCTGGGTTTAAAAAAATGCAATTATGGCAAAATCTTTCTGTCAGCATCTTGAATCAGATGCCAGGAGAAGTCAGCGCTTTATCAGTTTCTTGCAGGCAAACGGGAAAATGTTTGCCTGCAAGAAAGCAAGTACACAAACTGGACTGTGGCTTTGAAGAAGATTTCCAATGTTTTTTTGTTTATGCTTTTTGTGCAGAAGGAGAAAATTAGTTCTTTAGATGCGATTTCTATCCCCTTTGTGATATCATAAAGGCCTGGATTAGGCCTCCAGCCATGCAGGCGCTGAGGCCCTTTCTGTTTTATATATGGAAACATTTCTTCTCGGGTGGGATGGTGTCCAAAACACTGCTGAGTATTCTGCCGTCACATCTTATCATGTTATAAGCAGAAACTCTGACATATTTTATTGGTATTTCATGCAACTGACCAACGCAAAGTAAAAATCTGAACCTTGTGACCTGCTAAAGTTTTCAGTGTCATTTTTACTCTGACATCCCATAAATAAAAGACAATTTTAGTCTTATCTGACCAGGGTTACTGTCTCTATACATCTGGGGAGTCTTTTGGCAAACTCAAAACATGCCTTCCATTTATAACACTAAGTAATGGCCTCTTCCATAAATCCCAGCACCAAGGAGCTTATTGTGGTCCTATGGACAGATCCTCCAGTCTCTGCTGTGGCGCTCTGCAGCTCCCTCATGGCTACCTTTGGTCTCTGTGCTGCTTCTCTGATTAATGCCCTCCTGGCTTGGTTTGTGGGTTCTGTAGGGCGGCCCTTTCTTGGCAGGTTTGTTGTGATACCGCGTGCTTTCCATATGAAGATGATGGATCTGATGTTGCTAGGGGGGGACATAAAAGATATGGATCTTTTCATTACCCCACCCTGAGTTTGTTGTACTTCTCAACAACTTTGCCCTGACTTGTTTGGTAAAGGTCTCTGGTCTTCATGGTGTGATGCGTCTTGCTTGGTGGTGCTGCAGCTTCTGGGGCCTTTTAGAAAAGGTGTTTCTAAAAGACAGATGACGTGATGCTTAAGTTGCACACAGGTGACACAGTGACAACATGTAAGCAAAGATGAGGGGTGAATGGGAGGCAGATCCTTTAGTTATCAGGCTCCTCTCCTGTGGAACCAACTCCCAGTTTTGGTCCGTGAGTCATTGTCGTCATTTCAGCTTTTAACTTTTTGTTCTCTCTCTTTTTTCTTCATAGAAGGTACACCTGGTCTGACGTTCTGTTAGCTGTAACATCATCCAGGGAAGACGGCTCACCCGCTATTACCATCTAATGTAGAACAGATTACTGAATCAATGTGTGCTTCTGTGCTTTTTTGTCTGTCTTGTTGTGTCTCTGCTCTGTCTTCTGTAACCCCAGTCGGTCGAGGCAGATGACCGTTCATACTGAGCCCGGTTCTGCCGGAGGTTTTCCTTCCTGTTAATGGGGAGTTTTTCTTTCCACTGTCGCTTCATGCTTGCTCGTATGAGAGATTGCTGCAAAGCCATGGACAAAGCAGACGATTGTCCCTGTAGCTCTATGCCTCTTCAGGAGGAGTGAATGCTGACTTGTCAAGACTTTATGCAATTCACTGGGTTTCCTTAGATAGGAAACTTTTTTGACCAATCTATATAACGTGACCCAATCTGTGTAATATGATTGAATTTGACTTTGTAAAGTGCCTTGAGATGAGATGTTTCATTAATTTGCGCTATATTTTTACGCAGCATTTTACGTGTCTAAACCCAGCATTTCTGGTTTTATGAAAGTGTGCCATTTTGGCAGAATTAATTTAAACTGAAGAAAACGCAGAAGCAGATTATATCACAAACCTTCATTAGAAGAAACAATGTCTTAGAGCAGCATCGATAGCTTTCTGTTGATTCAGTGCGAGTTGGCCTGGACCTAATCTAGAAAAACAAACTGCGTGCTTTTACGCGCCTTTTCGGCCGAAAGGAAAGAAAGGTGCAATGCTGCCATCAAGCGGCCGGCTGTGAAACTACACTAAGGTCCACCGCACCCGTCCGTCTGTCCGAGCGCCTCATCCCACAACGAGGATCCAGAGTCAAACACAGCAAAGTAGAAACACAGCAGGTTTGATGTTTGCTTCCGGCGATAGTCTGAGCCTCGGTGCTGCCGTGGATGCAAACGGGATCAGAGATAAGCCGGCCGCCATTCATGAGACTGCTGCTGCTGAGCCACCACCACCACCACCATCATCATCATCATCATCATCATCATCATCATCATCATCATCATCATCATCATCATCATCATCATCATCATCACTGCTGGTCACGTGGCGCTTCGGGGAGCGGGCGGTGGGTGTGTCCAATCGCGTGTGGTTTCATTCATAACTACAGACATTATTTGAAGCCCAGGATAAAGTATGCAGACGGGGCAGGCTCGCAGAGGACCGCTTCCCACCGAGCGCGCGACGAGGTGAGTCCCTTCTTCTCCATCCTCCCCTCCCACTTTACCCGGACCGGCTCCGCGCCGACCCGAGCAGGCGTTCGCGCGCTCTAACGTGGTACTATTTTTAATGGTGTAAGAAGACATGGGCGACACAGCTGACTCGTGTTTATCTGAGCCGTGTCACACGGCGGAGTTCCCACACGAGCGCGGTCCATGTCGTGATTTATCCCCCTCCCCGCAGGCTGAGAGAGCGGGCGGCCCGTCGACATGGGGGCAGCCCTGCTGATCAGGGGGGGATTTCGGAGGAGAAGGGGAAGATGCTTCTGCTGCCGATGGTGCTGATGGTGCTGATGCTGAGCGCCGCCGCCGCCTCCGGCTGCAGCGCATCTCTGTAGTCCCCCCCCCCCCCTCTCCCCCCCATCTGCACACACGGAGCGGAGGGCAGCTTCTCCAGCACCTCCCGTGGATCCAGCACATCTGGAGCCCCTCATCGCCAACTCAAACGTCAGGCTTTTATGCAGTACCCCTCCTCCTCTTCCTCCTCTCCTCCTCTTCCTCCCGCTGATGGTATTTATAAAGATTCAAACACCCTGAGTGTGATTGAAGTGCTGGGAGCCAGGAAGTGTCCGTCTGAGCTCCAAACGCCCATCTGCCAGGACGACAAACCGATGAAGAGAGAATGTGACATGCTATCAAATCCTGGATTATCTTTTATCGGCATATAGGGTCAGTGTTGAGTTTTTTAGTTTAGCTGAAAACAAGGCTTGACTGGTTGGATCACAAGGCTGAGGAGCCTAGAAGTGCTGCTGTTTTTGTGGATGTGATGAAAGTTATAGATGAAGGTTAACTTATTCCAACAACTGCAAAACACATTTTTATCACGTGTGATGCGAGCAGTGGTTCATTTTGGTATTTAATATTAAATATTCATGCAATTATAATTAATTAATTTAGATTAGGCTGTCCTAAGGCAGCATGCTGAAGAGGGGAGTCATTATCCAGATCAGTGACTTAGTTTCATAATTATTAAATCATTTAGGCATCCATGAAGAAGCCTTTTTGTATTTTACCTGTCTGCAACCTGGATCTTAAATTTGCTTGTGATTTTATGTGATAAACCAACCCAAAGTAGTGCAGAATCTGGAATTGGAAATTCTTAATGCTTCACAAATAGAAATCTGGAAAGTGTGGCATGCATTTGCCACCCTTTGTTGCAGTTACAGCTGAAAATCCTTTTGAAGTAGCTTTTCACATTAACAGAGAGAGCTTGGGCAAAAATAGCTCGAGCTCAGTCAGACTGGATGGAGAGCGTCTGTGGACGTCAGTTTTCAAGTCTTGCAAGTTGCAACGTATTATAAATTGGACTTAGGTCTGGACTTTCACTGGGCCCCTTTGAATATCTGTATATGCTAACTAGTGCTGCACAAAATCCTGCAAATAAATCACCATCGCAATATCATTATATGCGGTTATAATGCAGAAAATAATTGTTTGAGGCTTAATAAATGTCAGGGGTAAAAGTATCAGAAATGAATGCTTTGCAGGACAAGGTTATATTCAGCCTGTCACAGCAGCAGATGGCCTGACCCAGAGTATAGGTCCCCAGATGCTAAAAGTCACAGAGAAAGACGCTGGAGGTGTTGTGTTGACAAAGACGAGTGAGGAAACTTTGAATTTATCTCTGCTGATATCGTCTTAGCAATACTGAACAATTATATAATTCATCCCTAACCCTACATGATCCTAATGTGGCTGTATGTTGTTTTGCTGGAAGGTGAACCTCAACTCTGGTTTTAAGCTTTCTTTGGGTTTTTCTACCCAGATTGCCTCGTATTTAGCTCCATCTATCTTCCCATCAACTTTCACCAGCTTTCCTGTTGCTCATGAAAAAAAAACCAACCCCTCTGAACACGATGCTGCCACCGCCATGTTTCACTATGGGGTTGATTTGCTCAGTGTGATGAACCTTTAAAAAAGTGCATAAATAGGGGTGGGAGAAAAACGGTGCATAGTTCTCAATTTATCTGAGAAGTGGGATTTTTATTTATATTCTGCTCCCTTTGCTCTGATTCCCCTAAATATAATTTTTGACATAAGTCACCTAATTTGTGCTGCAATTATGTTGAAGATGAGACGTACTGTTTGTAGCAAATGATACAATATGAAAATGTGTAGTTTAATACATATACACCTTGACTTTTACAATCCTGATACATTATCAATCCATCGGTTATTCCAGTACATTTATTCTAAATCCCCTTTGCTTCTCTACTCCAAACTGATCCGTTCATTTAATCCTCAATGCCTTCAGCTGATCTAAAATCCTCTTTAGACTTCAACCATCACATCGGTGAAAACTTTGAATATCACGCTGTTCTATTTCTGTTGGGCGCGAATGAGCGAAATCTCTCCAAAGACTCATCACAAATGTCAGGACAAAAATAACAAACGGCCTGTGACTGTGAGTAAAGTGCTGAGGGAGGTTAGTTAATCAGAACAAGGCTCCGCCGCCATGCTCAGAGTGTGCAGTGATTGTGTGCCGCTCAGAACTGCGGCCTCGTCGTGGTTACCTTGAGCTGAGATATTACATAAAATATGAGTCTCCCTCACGGCGAGGGAATGTGCAGCAGGGTTATCAGGATGTGTGAGGATTGCAGTGCTGGACCGACGTTACACAAGCTGCGCGCACTCCGCTATGGCAGAAAAGTCCTTTTCACCTTTGAGATGGAGCTGGAGCGTCGCTTGGCCGATCAAAAAAAAAAATGAGACGTTTCTCCTAACCGTTTACTTCTATTACCGCCTAAAATGCATTTTAGAAGTATTTACCACATTAGAACAATCAGCAGTTTTATTTTTGTCGGGTTTGTGTCTGAACATCCTCTGCACTGACGATGCCACCAGACTTGTGTTTGTTTTACTCCAGCTTCTCTGTATTCTATAGTAAATTTACAGGGCAGACCTACACGAAGAGACACATAATTGTGGCATGGAAAACAAATTATATATTGTTTAAAAACCACATTTTTGTTACAATTACAGCTTTTGGGGTGTGTTTCTTTTCATATCTGTGCTTTATATATCCAGAGAATGATCTTTTTACCCATTATTCCTTGAAAAACTGCTTGAGCTCAACCAGATTGGCTAGAACATCAATTTTCACGCTTCGATTCTCAATAAAATTTTTAGGTCTGGACTTTGACTGCTGCTAAATGCAGGGTTACTCTTGAGCAAAACCTGTCAGTCTGCCTGTGATTTGACGCTGGGACAGAGGTTCACCTTCCAGCAGGGCAATGACCCAGAGCGCACTGCTGAAGCAACACCAGAGTGGTTAAAGGGGAAACATTTAAATACGTTGGAATGGCCTAGTCAAAGTCCAGACCTCAATTCAAATGATAATCTGTGGTTAGAGTTGAAGATTATTGTTGACAAGCAACAAACATCCAACATGGAGAAGCTGGAGCAGTTTAGCCTTGAGGAATGAGCAGAAATCTTAGAATCGCAGCAAAAGGTGGCTCCACTGACGTAAGGGGGGGGGGGGGGGGAAAAGACAGCTATACATGCTAGAGTTTTCTGTTATTTTTTCCTGTTGTCTGCTTTAAAATAAAAACTTCTTCATCTTCAAAGACTGTAGGCATGTTCTGTAAAGGAGATGGGTGCAGTCTCTTTTTGTTTCATTTTTCCTTTTATATATTCTTTCTGTTATTTATTCGTTTCGACTTAACCTTCAGCCTTCAAAACATGGATCAATGCTTCAAGGATACATGACTGAATATTTTAGCTTCTGCAAACCTGAATATGGCACCTAAGAGGATTTACTCCAAAACTTCAGCTAAAAAGTATGAAAAATACGGTATATTTCAGATTGGCACAATCACAATTAATCCATATACTTCATTTGACCTGTGTCACCTGAAAACTTCATTTTAATGACATTAATATTACCCTATGTTTTAATTTATATAGGCAATGTTTTACCACAAATATGCTTCCTCTCATGAACTGCAGTAACAACCCCAAGAATAGTAGATCAGTAATGGTTAGGGCAGAATTGAACCATTTCATTCAGCACTGAAGGAAGTGTTTCTGTCCCACAGGAGACAACATTTTATAAAGTCAGCTCGTGCTTTCTGCAAAGCTTATGTGATTTAAAACACCCATACCTACACCCATCATGGGCATGACTGTCAGATTAATTTTGGGCTTCAAATGACTCATTGGAGACAGATTTGTTTTCAGCGTGGATTGATAATGCAACGCTCAACTGCAGGGAATTGGAGAAAAAAAACAAACAAGAAAAACAAGAAAAGACAAACAGGTTATTGTGCATTTTCCCAAATCATCACACGGTTTGAACAATACATAGAGGCTCTTAAATGTGCATAAGCACTTACAAATATTTATTTAGTTGTGTCACCATGACCACTTTTTGTTGTCATCAAATAGTGTTTGGTATATTTCTGGCCAGATGGTTGACCACTATTCAGGGGCGGTTCTAGACAGGGGCCAACAGGGGCCTGTGCCCCTGTAGAACTGTTCCTGGCTCCTGTACTAAAAACATGATATTAAATTTCTTAGGATGATAAATGCTGACAAAGATACCGTGACGGACTGGTCATTTGGATCAGTTGTATTTTTTTCCGTTTATGTTTTTAACCAATAATAAAATAACAAAATAATAAAAAAATAAATATAAAAAAATAACAATAATTAAAAATTAAGCCGTTTCACGTTAAGCTCCCGCTGTATTGAGAAAAGATTAGTGGTCTTTTCAGGGGTCCAGAGCCACAATTGGCTCTTTTGCTTACTTAATATATTAAACGATGAAATGTTGACCTGTTAATCCCCCCCCCCCAATCTTTTGTTTTGGCCCCACTCTGGCCCCCCTGCTAAATTTTGTCTAGAACCCCCCCATGCCACTATTCTTTGCCAATTTCATACAATTATGATACATTTGTTTGTTTTCTTGTACAAACTTGTCCCTTATATTTTCCATTTTCACAAGGGCTGAGTTTGGGGCTTTGGAAAATGCCTTCCAGAGCCTTAACATCAGCCTGCTTTACCTATTCTGAAACCAGCTGTAATGTGTTTTTAGGACTCTTGTTTTGTTGGACCGACCCACTCATTGGATGATTGAACCATCTAGGTGTTTATTTGAAGGGAAATGGACGAAATTGGTACCTATTTGCACCTATGCTTCTCCAGGACCTCTGGCAGGAAGTAGGGTCAAAGGAGAACAGGAAAAACATGGATGCCTGTTTTAGGAGGACATTATTTAAAGAATACGAGCATGGCTCTTCTATTCTGGTGGTGCACCTTTACACTGCTGTGTGTCAGCTTCATGTAAAAAGTGATTAAACAACTAGCAAGTCTCGCACTCCAAAACAATGCCTAATAAGCAATCAACAGCTATCTTTTAAAGCATACTGTTTTTGCCAACATATCTTCCTGAGTTTTTCATGAGAGGTCTCCTAAAAGTAACAGATGCTCTATTATAGAGTTTGAGACATGAAAAGACCAGAGATGCTGCAGTCGTCAACAAACATGTTTATGAAGCATCAAAGCCTGCGAGGATCTACCAGTTGAACAAAACTTGGATTTTGAATCTGTAAATCAACACAGAATGGGGTCTTTATAAGCTGGGGAGTTTAGGTTTGCTCCTCGTTTTTGTAGAATACCATAATTAGGGATGTACAATTGGACATGTGTTGTTAGAATTAGTTTGTAATTAAGAGCGCATAAAAGCAATCTCTCAACCATCCTGGATATGAACAAATACAACGTGATCATAGTTCACGTACAGTAGAAGTTTAAATACTCGTCAGGGCCATGGATGCCATATTAATTTGGGTTATAGTGATGTGGCTGAATGGTTCGTTTTCCAGGATCAAATGATAAGAAAACAAACAACGCTGGTTATTTTTAAGGACCAAAAACAGTGGCTGCACAAGATTGAAATGAGAGTACAACGTTGTCAACATTTTACATCCAAGTGCAAACACATACATGCACCCCCTGCTGGTATTTCCACATACCTTAGCAGGGACAAAATAAACCACAGGCTGTTGTAGTCATCGAAGTCTGTAAATGTAAACACTTTTCTTATCAGAGATGCTAGCTTGTTTTAACCTGACCCTTGCCAGACGCATGTCGCTCCGACTAGCTCCACTCACATCCATCTGGGACCTCTCCATAGGAATTGCCTTTTTTTGAAGGCTGGGCCTTATCAAAAATTCTTGCATATGATTGGATAAGCCACTTGTCTGTCATCTTTATCGATGTGCTATTTCAACCACTCACACCGAAGCCAACCCGTGACGCTGTGAGAGCGACGCAGGAAAAAACTAAAATTTTTTATTTTTTTTAATGTGTTTGGGGCTCTAGTGGCATGCGTTTTATTGACAGTGAGCTGACAGGAAGAGGGGGGAAGACAGGCGGCAAAGCGCCGCGGGTCGGAGTCGATCCCGGGCCGACCGCGTTGAGGACTAAAGGCCTCCTAACATGGTTCGCGCCCCGGAAAATAAAATTTGCCAAATCCGGTCGGGAGAAGGGCAAAAACATGGTTTCCACCAACAAAAGCCTTCAGAGCCGTTCTCTGATGTTCTTTTAATGAAACAATATTAGGTAGATTGGACAACACGGAGGAAATAGCAGCATCAATGTTAACGCTTGCTTCCTCGACGAGCCGCCATTGCTATCAAAACAGTCTCACGTCATGGTCGCTTCTCCACTACGTCACATCTATGAAACTCCAGCCCTGCGTCCTGATTGGCTGGACAATAAAATGGGTTGAAGAAATCACTCTCTATGGAAGATGTCCCAGATGGATGTGAGTGAAGCTAGGCGGAGCGATATCAATCTAGCTAGAGTCAGGTTAAGCTTGTTTACCTTTCTTGATTCATTGGCACAAACCTGATTTTTGAGCACAGACCGTTCATTTCCAATAGGGTTGGGGTCATGGCCATTCCAGAAGATAATTATAGGTGTTAGGGATCATTGTCCTGTTGGAACACCCAGCTGGGCCAAAGGTTCAACTATCCGAACCAAGTGAGGCAACTTGGTACATTTCCCACCCAGATAGGGACCCAGGAGCCACCTAGGCTCAAGTCCATCGTCAAGTGGATAATGCTGGAACCCCACTCACCGTTCACAGTGGACTGAGAGGATCCCGGCAAAACAGAAACTCCTACTAAGCAACCAACACCTTCAAGCTTAACTAAAGTCTGCAGCTGCTGACATGGACCAACTATATGTGTTCTGGAAAAATAATTGAGAGAAACTGTTTGGTCACAACAACAATAATTATGTGTGGAGGAGCCATAACAAGGCTTTAAAGGTTACCACGTTTTTGTCTGAACTTAAAGTTAAAAGATATTTTTAATCTTAAGGAGATTCTAAAGTTAGCAGAGAATGTTTCTTTTATTATGACACAAACACAACAAACACATTCAGGTATTTAATATCCACATTAGCAAAGTCGGGCATTATTGGGCTGAAGTGTGTCCTCTAGAATGCCATCCATGGTATGTGTTCATTATGCATCATCAGGCATTAGTGGTGGAAACGCCGCACCCTCAGCTGTGTGGTGGTTTGAGGAGAACTTGCTAAAGTTGTCTGCAGGGGATGGGGAGCACTGCTCTCAACTAAAAGCCAAGTCTGTGACATGAGGCCAACTCTGTTAAATTAACTCCTCAATCTCTGCAGAGAAGAGCGGCCAAACATGAATCCTAAATTATCTCAGAAGCTTCTTGGTGGCTATAAAAAGCATGTGGTATCTCTGCATTTAAGTGACATTTATCCACACTTGTACAGTCATGTTCAACAAATTAGAATATGAATTTCTATGAGACTTGTTTGCCAGACTAAAACTACCTTTGGAAAAACAAACAAAAAAAAACAACAACCTTTAAACTGGTATTATACATGCTTTTCATTAAGCCCTCCTTTCTGCAAGAAAAATGTTGCTTTTTTTCAGTGGTCTGATGCAATAATCTAGTCTTAAATGCTTTGTTTTTATTAGCTGGAGGTGGAAAAAAATTAGAATTAACAGAAATTAATGCTTTAAAACACTATACATCTGTATTAATCTATATCACGCGTTTTCCTTAGTGAATTGGGTTATTGGAATAAATGAACTTTTCAATAATATTCTAATTTATCCAATATAGTTATATATATAAACTACTGACCAGCCTTGTAACTCTATGACACAACTTAATCAAACTTTGTATGAAAGTATCAAAAGGATCAGTGCCATTCATCTATTTTATTAATTCGATTCAGTGAAAGATACATTAAAATAAACATAACAAACTTTGACAAGAGTTTGAAAGACAAGAACTAACGAAAAGAGTAGAACGAAGAAAACCCTTATGTGAACAACTCCCTCCCCCAAAAAAATTAATTTACCAAGACATGATAAAATAAACATGGGCCAACCGATCCTACACATATCTCTTTGGAAAAAAACAAGTAATAAGGAAGGAAAATATGATGTTTTTCCATAATATCTTACCAGTATGCTATCTTTGATTATTTTCTGAATAGAAATTGATCTTCTCCCTACTTTTACAGTTTACCTTCTATTCACCCTGGAGGGAGAGTAAATCTGATGCAATCTGAACTGGATGTTTTGAAGTTTATCTGCAGCTCTGTCTAACTCCTCCCTCTCCTGATCCTCCACAGGCCTCGCTCACTCTGACCTGGACCATGAGCAATGATCTGCCTGTTCTGACGAGTCTGACCGAGAACTCCACTGTGAGTACGCAGCTCCGGCAACACATGCTGTCCACACCTTCAGATGGTGCTGGATCGTGACGTTTTGCTTGAAGAAGCTCTCGCCGCGTGTCCTGAACCCTGCTGGCTTTCAGCCACAGACAAAGACATGTCGGGAAAGCAGAGCTCCAGGTGTTGGCTTTAATCTGCAGGTGCTGCAGCGGTCATGGGCTGAGGGGAGCCGATGGAAAAACAGGACTGAGCATGCTACTAGATGGATGAGAGAGAGGGTCTGAAGTGGTTGTTGTGATTATTGTCCGTTTCAGGAGACGGAGAATCGACTGCCTTGTTGCTCTTCACAGTGAGTCACAAAGATGGCCTGAAGAGCAGCGAGATGCTTCGCTGCTCCGGCTGATTGATGCAGCCGTTCTTCTTGTTTGGCTGAGTTTGTAGAAACAGCAAGTTTCATTAAATCACGGCCACTCCTACGCGCACACATTCAAGTGAGGCAGTTCATTTCTTTACATTTTCCATCATACGGGGGTCAGAACTTGTTGTGCTTTTGACCAAAAGTACCGAAGCCATTACCCATATCAGCGCAGCCAATTCACACGACCATCTCCAGAGGAATGCTTTTTCGCTTATCTTTCAAACCATCTAACAAAGACCTATTAATCCGAGCTTAAATGGTTTAATCGGAAGCCTTTGAGAAAAATGCAGATCTGACGCAGAAAGAAATTCAGCTTGTCTCCTGTCCAGGAAACCTGGAAGTGCGACTGTCGAGAAGTAATTAGCGAAAACA